>NC_070638.1:8134824-8347324 GCF_947347685.1 Pleuronectes platessa
TATATTTGTTGTATATTTATTTTGGGGAGTTGAGTTGCATATTGCATCATCATACAGAAAAATCATGCTAGTGAATTACACTGATCATACAGTTTACAGTCGTACAACCGACTCACATTACTTCTGCTTCCAAACCTGCACTGCAATGTGCAAAGTGAAGCACGTGTACATTTGCTGTACTGGCAGATTTTCACCCGAAAGTTTCATGAATCCACAAACTTACCATCTGACCCTCGAGCTGGAACACTCCTTAGAGGTTGTGGCTCATTTCTGCAATTATTTTTAATGGTATAATGTGGCATTGAATGAAGAGTCGCTCTGTGTGGAATTAGCTTATTTGATGTGTTAATATTGATGAGGGTTTTTCCACGATGTGCATGTGGATGAAGGCCACAGTGAAGACCTACATTCAGCCTGTGCTATAATAGATGCGGGAGCAACATCGGCTTGGAAGACTTTTCATATTTATTGCCAGAGTTGTAGAATACCATATGTTATTTGCATATCTACAGCATATAATTGAATGCATGGCCACAAAATGTATTTTTAAAGGAGATAAACCATGATAAACAGTATATGGTTATTTAATAAGCTCTCATAATAAAGACATAAAAGAATCCCAGCTAAAGTATTACATGTTATACTTACACTACAAATATACAGCGTGTGAGCGTATTAAAACAAATGCAATCTGTTTCTCGGTCTTGGGTTGTGCTACTTCATATTCAAGAATCGTGAAATTTAAAATACATATTTATAAATTGGGGAAACCTCAGGAAGAAGTGAGCTCGAGGCTGTTAGCATGGAATTAAAATATCATCTGCTGCCAAATGTGATCATTTTGAGTTTGTGTGTCAGTGTTGTGTGATCATTTTACATACACAAAATCCTAAATTGCTATGTACTGTATGAGTTTGAGGTCTCGGGATTGTCAAGCTCATTTTGATTTGCATGGTATCACTGTGGCTTCAGTTTAATATATGTGACAAGCCAGAGCTTTTGTGCAATGTGGCCTAAATTTGAAAGGGATTACTTACAATTATGCAGATTTAGGAAAAACTCAGAAACTCTGGTCCCGATCCCTTCATGTGCCAAGGATTTGAAGTTCTGCTTCAGTTCACCGCCCCTCCACACCAGGGATGACATATTCTCTAAATTTAAACTTAGGAACCTCTCGTCATTAGGCGAGCGTGCTAACCGCCGGCTTTAGATGGTGGAGGATTTTATGATTGAGAAGAAAAGAAGAAAAACACCACAATCAGCCCATAAAGACGATTTTGTGTTCCAGCGTTCCTTCTGAGTGACTGACGTGCAAAGCAGCTTCTCCCAAACTGTTGCTTTGCTCTGTTTACGATGGATTAAACCAGATATTGACTTGTAACGCTCTCATCAGTGCTCACTGTTTGCCTGCTGCTACGGACTCTGCCTCGTACCCACGGGCTCCAGTCATTTCTAGTCAAATGAAAACATGGTTCAAAGACCTCAGCACCAGTGACCTTGTAGTCGGTGGAAAGACGACACTGACAGGGCAGGAGCAGGCCTCTCGGTCGGAGGGCACAGTTTACAGTGCAGCCCATGTGTGCTCCTATTTTCTTTCACCCACCAGACAGTCTGATCTTCTTCATCCTCAAACCTATGCATTAACATTTGTGTCCCTAATGTGTATTAAATCCTTCAAATGCAGCCATGAAGGGACACACACACGTTTATGCTGTATTTATCTCGGCAAGTTAATCCATTAATGGCTCACTGCATTATTTAGTGGCTTTGTAGAATAAGATTTGCCGGAAAGCATCTTTTTATAGACTCACTCGAGCTGCGAGCTGCATTTGAAGAGTGGTGTCAAAAGGTTGAAACTTAAATATGGGTGTTAGAGAAAATCAAAAGGCACCTTGTGTACTGTTTTTTCATGTTTTTTACCTTCATGTGTCTCCGAATGCACAATTATTTCTTGATTAATAAAAACACTCGATTGAAGCTGCAATGTAATTTTGATTTAACCCTTAATAGCTTGTGTTTCACTAGGACTTATCTCATATGTCATGCAAAGGCCTTTTCCTGGTAGTCATGCACAGAGTTATAGTACATGTTGTTTTATACTAGACACGACATATGTATATTTGTACACATTCTCTGTATATTCCTATGCAGCTATATACTGTATATGTCTTTGCCTCTGGATTATAAATGATGTTGGTTTTAAAATGGCTCCAGTGAAAAACATTTCAGTCAAGCTGACCACCAACACAAGGGTCATTCTCTGTAATACGCCTCTTTCAGTAATTAAAACAAAAGTGCGGAACATTAGCATTAGAGAGACACCTTGGCTGATTAAGTTTTGCCAAATTAGCCGAGAGTATAGAGGTTTTCTTTGGAAGACGGCTGCAATTAGTGGTTTTATATAAACTGTGTCCTTGTCCTGGTTGTTTGCAGAGAGCAGGCTTCTCCGTGTACCTTCGGTTTTGAGTGGAAAAGCCGCTGATTGCTTGACCTCTAAATGCATCACCTCTTTTTTCTCTACTGCTTCTTTGCCTAGATGTTTAACTACATCCACCCTGCACTGATTGCTGTGTTATGCTGGGCTCTCCCTGGTAATGGCACACATCTTGCTGCAGCAATGATTTTCATTAGTCAGGTTGGAAGAGGGTCGCAGTGACTTTTGACTCTAACATGTTCGTCCCACTGTTTGTCTGTGTGTGTGTGTGTGTGTGTGTGTGTGTGTGTGCCGCCTCTGTGGACAGGCAACACATACACATGAACACATCACTTTCTCCTTCATTAGTTTTGAATACAGAAATATATGAAATGTATTTTCATCCATGTGCGAGTGTGTTCTGTTTCATGGTTTTTGAAAGAAACAACCAAAAACTAACAAGGAATCTACTGAGCAAACTGAGGAACCATGCCTTATGCTACCTTCGCTGAAAATAAATAAATATAATGCTGCTTCTGTCAAATGTACAAGGTTTAACCATTCTTGACAGTTTATGAAAAATAATGATGGTGGCTCCCAGATGGCCACTGATGGTCATTTTTATACCTCCGCACTGGCGACAGCCGTAGCCGAAGGCATTATGTTTTCTGATTGCTTGTCTTGTTTGTCTGTCCGTCTTATTCTCAACACAATATCTCATGGGCTCGGATGTAGTTTCTTCAGATTTGGCACAAATTGCACTCGGGCTCAGAGATGAGGAGAATGGATTGTTCTCTGCAAAGTTCAAGGGCACTCTGATCTCAAAAAACACATGTAGCCAAACTTCAAAAACAGGTTCTGACACATTTTCTGACAAATAACAAAATAATGATATGTTATAAAAGGAATGTCCACTTCACTCTGACATCCTCATGCTCTGTACATCTACCTTCTCTGAAGAGAACATGCTGTCCATATTTTCTGCAATTTGACTGGTTTGCAGAAAAACACAACCTCGGTGCAGTAATTCTAGTGGAGGTTGTTGTATTGGATTGCATCATATAATAATACATTATTTGCTCCTCCGTGTAGGAAAATATGGACAAAATGTGAAGAGTTGCTCCGAGTGTTCTGTTATGGACAGAGTGAGCGGTAAGATCCGCGTGCAGAAGTGGCAGATGGCAGATCGATGGCGGTTGATGGCCCACATCCATTTAGACTTGTGAAAGTGTGATTTTGTAATGACGCCAGTTTTTGGATGTTTAAACGAAGTGGAATTGAAATTGAAAAGCCTCCTGCAGTCGACTAATTATAGTGTTGACGGTGAGTCCTCCAGTATGAGAACATGACTCTGCAAATTAGTTGGATTAACTAGCATCGGAGGCAGAGGAACAGGAAAACGCGGATGTGAATCATCAGAAGCAAACCTGAACCACGGAGTCGGCCTCACCTGACAGTCGATTCACCGTCATCTTTCATTTATGGAACCTTTTGTGAGAAAAATGAACCTTATGGAAAGCTTTCAGACAAGTCGAGGCTCCTCCTCTTTCCCCCTGCAGCCGCGTGTATTTTGGTCAAAGACTCATTGAAAAATAGATGAGTCCATTAGGACATACCTGCTGTCCATCCTGATAAATATTGTAGAGCCTTACTTTCTGCGACCTCATCTATATATCGTCTGCGCCATTATTGCAGGTTGTAGGGATTTCCAACTACTTAATAAGGCTGATCCACAAATCTGACACTTCAGCAGCTGAATCCGTTTCTCGACATATTTGTGTGAATATCTTTGTGGCAAATGTTCAAAGTTAAAGGAACAATGACATCATCCTGTATTTTATCATCAGCTGTTGCGATCTGGAGGCTTAGAGCCGAGGTTTCCACGCAGAGGCTGATACCGTGAACGCTGCACCGCTCGGCTCAAACTGCATGATCTGTCACATCTGGGGAAAAACAACCTCTAATGGATTACAAATCCACTCCAGAAAATATTTTTAACCTTCAGTCCTCATAATCTGGAGAGAGAAAATGACTATATTTACATTGATTGCTCCTCATTGTCCTTCCACCAGTCCCCCGGTCACATGTATCATTAGCCGACACTTTCGTGACATCCATTAAGATATTATGAAATGTCTGGCGCTTTTGATTGTTGCATAATCATTAAGCTTTTGATGAAAATTAAAATGCTGGGCTGGTATTGCTGTATAAAAGTAGCCAGCCTGACTTGTATTTGAATTGAATCCCTTGTATAACATAATACTGGTTGTCTTTAACTCAGAGAACAATAGAGTCGCCGCTATCTGGACTCCACAAGATGTGCGCCGCCTCTCAGAGCTCACACAATGTTTCCATCAAGGGCAAAAGTGCTGTTCTTCCAGCCTACGACCAGAGCAGGGTATAATTAGGAACTAAATGCTGCTTTAAGTCAGAATGTGGTCGGCAAGCATTTCCAAAGGACAACCAGTCTTGTGGTTTGTGGTTTTTATCATCAAATGCAAATTGCACAGTTGAAGAGGAGTGGCACTGACTCATAGAGTTTATAATATCCAGGAACCTCATCCGCTAAAACATTCATGCGGTGCAATATGTCAGAAGTAACATATTCATGTTTTTTTCCAGATAGAGGACAGGCCATTAAAAACAAGATTCAGCGGACTTGTAATTTTCGAGACCCCAATTTTTTTTTTTAGGGGGGGGGGGGGGGGGGGGGAGGAAAGTCAAAAAAAGCCCTGGGGATCAAATGTTGAATATATGCCAACAGCAAGGAAGTGAATGTTAGTTTATGGTGTAAAGAATGGCAAGTGACCAAAACACGTACATAAAACAAACATTCAACTTTATTCCCATAATAGAGGCGCTTTGCACAGACCAGAGTAAATATTATTTATATATTATTTATCATCCATGTGATGAAGTGTGATCTGGAAAGAAAGGTCTCACTTTATCTGAGCGTCTACTGAGAAATCTCATCCTCTGTGACGGCTCAGCCAACACAGGGGGGTATTATTATACAAGTGTGAAACGATAGAGCAAATTAATACGGCTTGTGTTTCCAGGCCAAATACCAGCAGAGCTGTGATCATAAGGTTAATGTTGACAGTAAAAACATCTACAAGCCCTGAATACTGACTGTGTGTGTGTGTTGGTGTCTACACTGCACAGTGTAACCCTTCACCTTGCATTTTTTTTTTCACAATTCAATAGTTGGTTGAATGCTAATCTTGTGTTTATCAAGCTCACGTGAAGTCTACCCTGAAATGAAAACCACTATCATCCACGCACACGCTCTCAGAGGCTGTAGCTCAGGCTGAAATCAGTGTGGTGGGAAAATTGGAATTAAGTCACATTTCCAGCTAAAAGGTTTCTGGTTTAAATCCCAGTTCGGTGAGAGTGCATGCTCTACCCAGTCATGCAGATTGGTGATGATTTGAGACTCTGTGTGTGGGTTGTGTGTGTGTGTGTGTGTGTGTGTGTGTGTGTGTGTGTGTGTGTGTGTGTGTGTGTGTGTGTGTGTGTGTGTGTGTGTGTGTGTGTGTGTGTGTGTGTGTGCATGATTGTTTGTCTGTTAGCTCTGTGATATGCTGGCGACCATAACTCCCACCCAATGCAGGATGGGATTGACTCCAGCTCCGTGCATGACCCTCAAAGGATAAGTGTTTTAGATAATGTACGGATGGATCACAGCAATTAAATCTGCCGTGTATTACAGCATATTCATAATATAAATCCGGGGCACTATGCTCCTTTCATAAACACTGGATGAACTGCAGCAGCTGTTTTTCCCTTTCAGGTGCTGTTCTGTATAATGACATGTATGTATTACATTAGAAGCATGCAAAAACCTTTAAATCAAAATAACAGCAACTTGTATCCATTGGGATTATCCTGTTTTAATCTGGATGACTGGTAGGGAGAAGATCGATGCGCTGGAACATCCTGATCTCTCTGGGGTATCGAGGGAAAGTCTGATGTCGTTTTGTCTTGATAAATGTTCAGTGACATTTTCCAGGTGCAGCCCGTCTGTGCGTCTCAGTTGTCGGTTGAAATGAACCCATTCAGCTCACGTTGTGGAATGAAGATGAAGATGCTGTTGAAAAACCCAACTGTTGTTTTGGATCTCAGCCAGTCACTCAGCTCTGTGGACCCTCAGCTCGGCAGTCTAGCGCTTCCATCAAGCTCGTTGTCCCCCCGACACAACAACAATATGTGTGTTTTGCACAAGTGTGATTGCAAGGCGAAAGCATTTACAACCTGCAATCATTCCCCTCGGCACCATCATTAAGCCAAACTTTGTTTACCACGGTTTCTGTTGCTTTACAATAAACCGCAGGCCATCAAGAGTACTTTACTGATGAATATCTCTATTTGAGGGACTGAGATCAGTCCAAATCAATCATCAAATGTCATTATTTTGAGAATGATGTTCACTCTGAAGCATCCTGGTGGCTGAAAGTCCAGTGCCACATCATTAAGTCCAGGGTTGGACAAGGACCTTTGCTGCATGTTTATATCCACTCTCTCTGCCTCGGTTTAATAAGCTATCAGATAAAGGCTTGAACGCAAAAACAAAGAATAGTACTATAATCTCATTTGACTTCTAGGGAGGTCAGTGTAAAAGGTTTAAGTGCAGTGTCTTGTTCTGATAAAAACAACTGTGCCGTTATGTTTGGAATGTATAATTATGCTTTTTGTGTTTGTTTGTGTGTGTGTGTATATATGTGTGTGTATATGTGTGTTTAATGGACCTCTTCATGGTCTGAGATTCGACTAATGAGATCAAACCCATCGTTGACTTATTACTGATAATTGCTCTCCATTGGATTCAGTGCTGTTTTTTTTCCAGCTCATTTAAACTCGCTGGCTCCTCGTGTTTTTTTGTTTTGGGCTCTCTAATGAAACTCTCACAAGCTCCAGCGTTTCACTCCCTTGATTCACTGTCGGCCATTTCAGGAAATGACTTTGGTCAACCACAACTTTCTTGAGAAAAAAAAAAGGCTGTCCACAATCAAGACTGCTGCTAATGTACCGGAAACCCAGTGTCTCCACTCGGTGTATGCACGGCGTCTGTCCGCATGACACCATTCCTGGCGGACGACTTTTCAACTTGTGTTTTGCAAAAAAAAAAAAATATTCCCCCACAAAATATTCCCCAAAAATCAACAAATGAAACACTGACGATATTCATCTGTGGCCCCCGGACAAGCAGAACTTTTATAACCAAACACAACATTTGGTTACTAAAATAATTTCGTACGCAAATGCTGGAATTAGAAAACTTAATTTGTAAATGTGCGTTTGGCTCTCATGATGTATAGTGTCAGTATTTAGTCACGGTGGTTCAACACTGTCTTCACACAGCAGCCTAAATACAGTTCTCTCAATATTGGTCTTATATTCTCGCAGAGCGCTGCAGTGTAAGTCATCGAGCCCCAGTTTGCAAAGACAAATAGGAACTTGTGGTTTATTCAAGTGGAGTTTGTATTCTAGTGACCAGTGACGAAAAAAAACACATATTTATATAGTGTTTTTTTTTTTTTTCTAATTTTTCATTTTGGCACACACTCAAAAAGCCTTTAACAAAAAGAATACTGTGTTTTGAATGAAATGCAGTAAATAAGAATGTCCACGTTTCTCCCTGTGAGAAGTCGTGTTTACTTTGGAGGTTTGGATGCAGGCCAGTGGAGGAGGAATCGCTTTCAGAAATAATCAGGGGGCACACTTATTACCCAGGACTCTCTTTTTAAAACGGTAAACGATACTCCTCCACATCCCCGCGAGCAGGAGTCTGCAGATGAAGGAGAAGTCCCTCCACTTTCATAAAGGGAAAATAAACCCCCCGAAACTCCATGCCTCGTTTCAGCCTCATGTTTCACGGAGGCTTGATCTGTGCCTCAGAGAGTTAATGTATTTGTTCTTAAAGTGTCGGAAACAACAGTCTCACTCTGCAGGGTTTTAAAAAAAAAAAATGTACACCACCACTCTGAAGACGAAGGTGAAATGAACTTAAACTTAAATGCAGCAGATGTGTTAACTTCCACTCGTGAATAATGACATTTCTCATTGCTTCTTATACTACACTTAACAACACTGTGATGAACATGTCACTTAGCATCTAGACCCTGCGTCTCTGGTTTCCTGTTGGGTGGAGCTTTCACCTAAAGTAACACCAGCCAGTTATTAAAATGAAAATAGTGTCGACTTCTGCAGGAGCTGTCAGAGGAATATTCTATATTGGCGTAGTTAGCACAGCAAACAGGTAGTATCTATCCTTGTTCGCCTGCGGTCGAATGTTGTTCCATCTGTGGTTGTTTACCGTGCAAAGCCATAAACGTCCTCATTCTGTAACACCATTCAGCTCCCAGACTGGACATCCTTATTTCGGCGCTGTGAGGAGTGAAAATATTGATGGACTGAGGTTATATGGTTTTGTGTGCAGCAAACCCATGACGGCTCGGGTATTTACAGTTTAATTTCAAGTTTCGCGAAAATTACGCACTCGCCCCAGAGACAATGTATACACGTCTCAGTTCCCGAATGACTCCCAGTGTCGGCGCGCAGATTTAGAATGTTCCTCTTTCACAACGTAAATAGGGAGCAGAGAAATCGAGGGCTTTGAAACAACGTCTGGAAAATATCACAACGTTTGCTTTGCTGCAGCTCGTCGGTCTCGTGTCGTATGTAGCAGCCGGTGGCACAAATATAGATGTACGGCCCAGTGTGCAGTACTTCTGCTGCAGTAAAACCAGCTTCCTAGTGATTAAATACAAGTGCACTTACTGTGCTGTAGTATAATTTGGAGTACTTGAATAAGTCAAGTTTCTGCTACTTTATTCTACTCCAAATGTACTTATTTACTGGATAACAGATATTCAAATATCTCTTTAACTGCTTGATAATGTGTACCTTAACTTTGATGAGCATTTTTCTGGTTAAGCTTATTGATTTCTTTTTTCAAAATCTGAAATTAAGTCATGAATCATGCTTACCAGATTAAGATCTCATTTATAAAGAAGACAATCAGTGGTATTTAGATGTAGTTTTAGACAGAACAGAACATAGTCATTACATTATAATAAGAATATCTCCCCTCTGCCTTCTCTTTGTGGATGCTGATGCAGATGATGCTATGGTTGCATCTTGCATTTTAATTAGTTTTCTGACCTATTTCAAATGGCTGTAATACACGTTTTCGCAGCGTCAGTACTTTTCACCTGTGTATGAATTTAACTTTTCGGTTTCTTTCCTCTCATGCATGTTGCAACTAGATTTCTGTACATCCAGATTTGGGATTTAAGTCGTCATTAATCCAAAAAAGACAAAAACATGAAGTGTACTTCAGCCACCTCTCCAGGCACGCTGCACAGCCCACATCTTAGTTCAGTGTGTAGATGCATATTGCATTTGGCTTAACGCAGCATGAAGACTCCTGTTTGGCAGCAGTAATAATCCTGGTGATTTGTGGTGCAGGGCATTTTTTTTTAACTTTGTTTCGTTTTTTTTCCACCACTTTTCTCAGCGCTGTGCTCCTTTAAAAGTAAATGTGGTCACTTTCAATACAGTCACATTTGTCATTGCCCAAAAGTGATCCGTGGGCAAACAGCGAGCCAGTCAGTGTGACCTATTAGAATGGAAAATGTTCCCCTGACTGGAAAACCACACCTGAGGTGCCACGCCACGTCAAACACTGTGTTCAAACGCTCAGGAAATATCGGGAAAAAAGCGTGTTTTTGTCCATGTTGTAACTTTGTCATGTCTGATTAGTGACCGTCTAGATCATTAAACCACAGGAATACAAACTGGGACGATGAACAACAAGTGAAACTAATATTATTTATTCAAGGGGAAAAAAACGTTTATAGTTGTGCTGTGTAGCTCTTAAGCTCCTGACAGGGGAACTGAAAGTACAATCTAATCGGACCTTCCAGACACAGAACCGTCTGTTTAACATCCAGGCCACTGCTTTCACTCATATTCCATTTGAGGAAATGTCACTTGTTGAGGAGTATTTAACTGAAGGAAAGTGGATTTGGATTGTGCTGTCTGCAGCACTATGACCAGGGATGAGCGGTTAGAGGGTTTGAAGCAGCTGTGAAGACGTAATCGTGTCTGAATATCAGCCAACGGATGCATTTATACTGGAGGAGCAGAGTCAGAATCTTTATTTCAGATCCAGATGGGACCACTGATGTGTAATTAAATATTTTCTCTGCAGTTTTGGACACTTCAGAAACTCTCATGTGTGCTGTTTGATGTTGTAATTGTCGGGGATTAGTGTTGGAGATCTGGATCTGGCTGCAAAACATGCATCATGCACTTTGCAGTTACACATCAATATTTCCCTGACTTCCTAACCCTGTGTTTTTCCATCTTTGCAGGTCTACACAGATGATGTGCTCACGAAAGAGGAGCAGATAGGCCTGTTGTTCAGAGCCAAACGGAAGTGTGAAGGAAACATCAAGTCAAAGCACAAGGTTCCTGGTGAGTAAAGCAGTGGCTCCCTGGGGCTTTGCTGTGGCACTAAATGCTAGTGTAAGCATGCTAACACGTTCACAATGACAATACTAAGTGCTGATGAAGCAGGTATAATGTTTATCATATTCACAGTTAAGCGTAATAGCAAACTAACATGTGCTCATTAGCACTAATCCAAGGTGCAGTTTAGGCTGAAGGGAATGCCTGGAGGATTTTGTATTGGGCCAAAAACATCTGCTTGCACCAGATTACATAACAAATCCTCCAGTGGAGACATTTCGCTCACCGCAACAAGCAACAACAATGTGGTGGCGCTAGAGGAAATATCAGGGGATTGCTAAAGTCCAAATGATCAGAATCTAAATTCTCTCTCAGAGAGCCACGACTCTCCGTCCAAAATTCCCCGGGAAACCATCTGATATTTGTTCTAATATTTCAGTGCAGACAAGCATGTAGCCACTGACCTGGAATGAGAGGAAACATTACCTCTTCGGTCACAAACAATTTAATTAAGTTTGTTCCACCTAAAGTTAACAAGTTACATTACCACAATTGGTTATCTTGAAATGAAAGAAGCTGTCCATCATTGGTTGCCACCACCGATTTTTCTGTCGTGGTGTGAGAGAATAACAAAGAGATTAAAGTATTTCCTTTGTAAATCTCCAGCTTGAATGATTGTAATGGATGGAAAACAGATCAAATCTATAAGCCTGTCCATCCTCATTTGTGTATATTGACCAAAATCCCTTGTTAGATGTCAATGAGAGATTATTAAATATTGAAACCAGTGGAAACTAAACATGCAGGATATGTGAGATGGCTACAGGCTCATGGGATGGCAAGGTCCCTCTTCATTAGCCTTTATGTGATTTCCAGCAGGGTTATGCTCCACTACCTGCAACAGGTTTCTTTCTAAACAAAAATCTGTCACAGATCCAAAGGAGACTGAACCATTTATTGCTGCCAAATGCTTTTATTTGTCAGAATAAGCGCAGCTATTGTGGGAGTTCCAAAATGAATCCCAGCTGGAGCGAGGGGTTCAATGGAGAGTGCAATGAATTCCCCATGGGCTGCACAGAACAGAACCTCATGTGCACGGATTTGAAACACTCATAATATACAGTGAAGGGGGGTGCCACGAGCACCAGCCGGAGGCTGGAGCGATAGAGGAAGAAATCAATCAGCACAAACAGAAGTTTGCCAGGAACTGTAAAAGTAAATAACATGACAAGCACCAGCAGAAGCATGATGATCACAGGAGTGAACGTGAGTGGGTCAGACTGTAAATAAACGCCTTGTTGTCCTGATTCAACGTGATTGGTAACTTGTTGGACTGTGATTGTTGATTATATGACCTGAAACTCATCAGCTGCAAAACTCCTCAGCACTCTAAAAGAACCGCCTTGATGCTTCATTAAACAAAAACAAGCAAACAGAGAATCATCATGTTTGGGTCTGTTTCACACACTTTTTGCTGATGTGGTCGAATGCCTCTTGTGGTGCAGTTGTCAGGCAGTTAAATGTGCACTCTCCCAGTTTGAAATGCTGCTGTGTTTCCTTTGTCCTCCTTGTGGCTTCCAGAGCCTGAGATCGAAGCGGATCCTGGAGTGTATTTGTGTATTTATGGGTGTCTGAGGACTACCATTTTCCAGCAGACACCAGCATCTACTCTATCTCATTGTGGTTGCTGTCATTTTCCCAGTTGATTGTTCAGAGAAGAGTTTTGGATCCCGCAGTGAAACCAATCATATTATTTTCTCTTTAACCTCAGTGGGTTGCGGTCACATCGAATTCCTCGGCCCTCCAGACGATACCCCCTTGCAAATGAAACACATAATTAAAAATGTTTACTTCCAGACAACGAACAGAGGGAACCTTTGTTGACCATCCCCCGTTGTTACTTTGCCTTTCGTGGTATTTCCCAACTTTTCATGGTTTTGATAAATAGCCACAAAACTGAAATTGGATTTGAGAAACTATGACAGAATTGCTACTATCGAGGAGTGCAGGCGCCGAACGTCGGCTTGTGTTAGACGTCCAGGGTTCATATAACCACGCTGCACTTACAGCAGGGCGCCTGTACATGCTAATGAAAAGCAGAGCAGTCAGTCCAACATTAGAGTGTGTTGATCATCTGACCACATCACGCCTGATCCACCCTGACGTGTCCTAGTGACTGGCGAGCCTGTTGTCACACTTCAACGTCAACCCCAAGCACATCTGCAGCTGTCTTCATTTAATTTATGCCACATGTGTCAGATCTCTTAATCAATCTTTCTTTGTTTTACGCAGTTAAATGTAGATTTTTTTTTTTATTTGGAATGTGCAAAACGTATTTTTATGTGGATTTCTGCACCAAATGGCAATCACTCATGAATTGCAGTCCTCTAATTAAGCCTGATTTTTTGTTTGATCAAGATTCATGAATTATTCTCTGTGAAATGAATGAATATGTTGAAAAAAACGCTTTCTCGCTAAGTTGGAGAATAAATTACTCCTTCTGCTTCCTGATCCGGATCTGCATCAAAATGGATTGGGTTCCTGTCGCATGAAATTGAATCTAAATCGATCCTGCTAACTAACAAACACACTAACACAGATGAAAGCATTACCGCCTTGGCACTAAATACACTTTCATAGGCTTCTATCTCTGCCTGTATGTCAGTGAGGACGTTCAGACCCATCAAGTCCTTCTAAGAATCCACCACTGGTCTTCAGTGAGATGCTGGAGGTGCTGCTCTGGGGGTTCGGTGCTTGATGGATGATCTGATCCTGTTGGCTCACCCCCTGACAGGACTCATCTCGCAAGTGGTTTTCCTGACCTCTTTTGGAACGTTGCACATCTCTGTTCAATCACAGCTGAAGGAATTAGTAGAAGTAATAACTAGTCCCCAGTGTGTTTGCAGCGTTTGCCTGGATAAGCACATATGCGCTCATTTAACATGCTTGATTTGACATTTGTTTTTTCTCTACTTTTTACTTAAGGCACATGAAATGCTTCGACTTGACTTGATTTGAACTTGATTTGAACTTGAGCGTCTCATCTGGTTGTTTGTCGGTAATTATGTAATGTGGAAATCATTTAAAATCTCTTTCGTGGTTTTCGCTGTGATGTCGTTCAACTTTATGGAGACTTTTCAAGATCAGAGATAACGCTCAAGGAAAGCATTACTTGTGCTCTCTGATGACCCGCGTGAGCGTTTTCCTTGAAGTGCGGGTCATTAGGACTTTTTCTCTTTCTTCCGTGCATTGTGGTAAAACCTTGACTCTGTGGGTTGAGGTATTATCAGAGAATAGCAGCTAGTTTGCATTTTTTAGGGACTTTGGCTTTACATCTGTGTTTGTCTTGCCTGTGTCCTGCTTGACCACCCCCAGAGTTTTTCTTTCCTCTTTTTTGAGCTGTGTAAACTCGTGGTTTTCTGAACTATTATAGGAGATGTGAAGTGATGACTATTTTAAAACACCACCTGAAATAGGATTTGCTCAGGGTAATGAATCGATCGTGCCTTTCTGGGTTCATTGAAAAAAGATGGAGTCCCGCGTGAGGCTGAACCTTTGGTTTTGGTTGCCTTTCAGCGTTTTATGTATTTGTTTTTGTTCCTCATTTGTGCTTTAAATACACAAAAGTCTCCATTACGTGGCCGAGACAAGGTTTTCTTTGAGGGAAACACTGAGGTTTGCCTGGAGAGGACAGCGGAGGGATGTGGGTTCAATGCCCCAGACCTTGCAGTGTGAAAATAGCTCAGACTTAAAGCTTGCGGTCTGGGTGTAGAATAACACCAGCGATCATTATAAAAGCTTGCATGTATCAGGAAAAAAGGACAATATGTGTTTTGACATCCGCACGTCAGAATCCAAAAAGTGGAGGGGGGAAAGAAAAGCTTAATAAAAAACCCCAGTGACATCACTAATTCCAAAGTGCCCTTGTAGTCACGTTTATATATAAATCGTGGTCAAGAAATTTACGGGAAATTATATATGCGTGTGTGTGTTCGGAGTTTAATTTGAGCCTGTTAGTAGGTGGTCCTATGGTTATAAAAACCTATGGCAAAAGTGAAGAGCAATTCTACTTTTACTTCCAGGATGTGTGGTCAGTGCGATTTTCAAAACGAAACGCTGTTTTTCTCCCAACAGGGATCTTGACGAATCAGTCAGCTCCAGTCGGTCTGCTCTTTAATTTTGTGCTCCAAGTGACAGGCCAATAAAAAAAAAAAGCATGTCGTCATTGCCTCAGAAGTTTGATTACAGGAATGAGAAAATAATGGATCTACTGCAAAGAGAGGATAGTTTTAGTTTTATCCTCAGCTACTTATTAGTGGTCAAAGTGGGGCAGATGTTTTCAATAATACAACATAAATGCCAAACCATAAGGGAGACTTTTGCCAGGAATCTGTGGGGAAAGGGATTTCGCTCCCACTATCGGAGCGCTGAGGTCCATGGTTTAGCTGACAATTAGGGGGTTCTGTGCCCCGAAACAGATTTTCTGTTCCCTTTGAACCTGCAGCTCTTTGTCTGAACCAAGTATAGATGCATTATAACAAAATCTCTCGGCGCGCCTTCCTCCCTGAAAAAAGGGATGGCAACGTTTTTTTGTGATGTTCTGTGAAACGCATGCAGTCAGCAATCTTGCAGGGATCCCAAGGAAGTGGGAGAAAATGGTGAGAGGTTCAAGCTGTGATGGATCCTTTGCGTTTTCACATTCTACATTTTCTTCACCACAACCTCAAATCATCTATAAACTTTAATTGAAAATTCCTCTGAGTTTCCTTTAGCCAGGCAATCCCATAGTTTCACACTAAACATGTGAAGTGTATTGAAAATTGTTTTAAAAGTTGTACTTCTTTAATGAGTTCACATGATCAACGTTACAAAGGAAAATCTGGTAAGAGATTAGACATTTTTGAAGTAGTTATAATTAATATTATTAATAGTCCCTCCAAGGATAAGCAATTATGGATGAATTATTTTAATTGAAAACTATTACATTTAATTAATTTTCGAGGTTGTACATTTTGCATTACTATTCTGGGTATTTTACATATTATTATTTATTTATTATATAGTAACATAGACAGATGATAATTGGATTTAAAGACAAATACAATAATTTTTTTTCATACTTTGAATTGAATTGCTTCTGTTTCCCAAACAAAACACAGAGTTTCATTTGTATGACATTTACTAGTATGCACAATCCTTATTTAAGTTGAATTTAATGTAGTTCATAGACAACATCACGTTGCACCTTTATTTTGTAGTAGTAGACCACTTGGGCTACAACAATGCGGCCAGTGTTGCACGGAAGAATTTAAATGACACCCATACAAACATAAAAACAATGTGATGTCATCGACAATGTAGTAATTATGGATATCTGCTCCAGCCAACAAACAACCATTATGAACAAATAAGACTCAGCACACAACTGGTTATTAGCATTGTGGGAATGGTCTTAATTACATTACAGTGGAGGAGGAGGAGTGGACTCGCACTTACGTCCTCAAACCCAACACAGGTTACAAGGTTGCTCTGCGGTGCTGATTTACATAAACGTGTAAAGTTCATGCAACTGGCCTAGTTTCCTAAAGGACAACAGGATCCTTCAAAACCTATCGTCCTGCTGTCGTAAAGGCCTGCGGCCATGTGATGCTGACGCAGAGCGTGAACGATCCTCCGTGGCTCTATTTTTAAAAGTCATCCTCCGCTTTTGTCTCTGCAGATGGTTTCTGCTCACCAGAATGGGATGGCATCGTTTGCTGGCCTGAGGGGCCTCCGGGGAAACTCGTATCCACCGCCTGTCCGGAGTACATCTACGACTTCAACCATAAAGGTGAGCCCTGGATGCAGTCAGCGGTTGAAGCCCTGAAGCTCATTCACTTTGTGAAGGGCACCAGGCCTCGGATGAGAAGTACACGGCCACAACCTTGGGCTCCTTCTGTGACGTCTTTTTGAGATTTATAAAAAAAAAGGATGTTTGTTTAAGTCAAATAGAAGAAACGATGAGTTACTGACTGTGCTGAGAAACTTTGTAATTAAAAACGCTCTTCTTCTGCTTGATGTCCAGGACTAGCGTATCGTCGGTGTGACGACAACGGAACATGGGAGCTGGCCACTATCAACAAGACGTGGGCCAATTATAACGAATGTGCAAAATTCCTCTACCATTACAACCACAGCCATGAAAAGGTGAGATCGGCCTCATTTCCATGCTAATGGACAGAGTTACAGCCTCTTATTTCACAATCACAAAGAGCAATAGCCTTTGTATGAATTCTTCTCCTGACACCAGTGTCACACAATTAAAGCCTTTTAGGCAACGATTGCAACACGTTAACCCACAATTAGTCCCTCTGACATGTGTTACACGTTTTTTACTTGCCTCCTCAGTAATGTACAGTGTGAATAAACCTAAGTCATATTTAATGAAATGTTGAGATAATGAGAGGGAGATAATGACAGTGGACAGAAATGTGACTCCTTTGTCATAATGTGAAGCCGCAATTAGCTAAATGTCCATTCCAACGCAAACTGACAACAACAGTGTCACATAAGTCTTGAGTGCAAATTTTGAAAGCATGTAATTCATGGAAAATGAGGAACAAGACAAATGGGAGTCCGCTACCAGATGCCAGATAATAAGAAGCAATTTAAACCCAGCGACTCTGCGTCATGTTTGCATCATGCTATGGTCTTTTTTACAGCTGAGGTTGAATAATGCAGTTTTAAATGTATGTTTGGAGACACATAGACACGACACTCGAGCACGACTGTCAATTCCAACTGAAGAACCACCTCCCCACTCTGGATTTGTAAAGTAAATCTATTAAGTTATTAAAGAAATTTGCTCCAATAAGGTCACGAGAACAAGGCCGAGGTCGGCCATGGATGACTTGTGATTAAACCTGGGGCACAGTTGGATGTCTGACTCATCCCAGATGTCCTCAAGGTGTTTGATGGGTTTCGAGGTCAGGGCTCTGGGTCGGGCAAGTTTTATCATCACCACACCAAAGAAAACCATTTCTATATTTACCCCCCCCATTGATCACAGGGGGGAGGCTGAAACTGAAGTGGCCATCTCGGGCTGTGGCCATCAAGTTGGAATTGCACCACACAGTGATATCAATGCACGCTGTGGGAGGAGGATGTCCTTCGAGAGCCAAACCGATATATTGGTTGCGTGATAAAAATCAGCAGACAAAAGCCTTTTCCAGAGTTATGTTTACATTTAAAGTTGTATTAATAGTAAATTGTGTTTAATAGAAACATTTAAGGGATTTTCGCGAAATCAGATATGTTTTACTTCCTAATATCGGTATCTGTATCGGTATCAGTATCTACCCCCAAAATCCATATCATTCAGGCTTTCCTCACTGTAAGATAGGATAGCAAAACATTTCTTTTATTTAAATGTCTTTTGCTGTTGTATGGCTGAAGTCATTGCATAAATACAGCTTTAGAGCTTATTCATGCATGTTCCATTGACTTTTTATCTTGGTCCATTACCCATCCACTATAACGGAGGAGGCGGGGTAAATGACCTACTGCAGCTTGCCACCAGAGGGCGATTGAGTTGGTTTGGCCTGTATCCTGGGAAGCCGCCATAACGTCTATCTTTATATTCAGTCATAATTACATAATCACATCGTTACAGACTCAACAGTCGTTCATTTCACAACATTTGCGACACACATGAGCTGAATACATTCAGCTTAAATGCAGCTGCACCGTTCTGGGAGAGACCCCCTGGAACAGAATCACACCCAATTACCGTGAGTAATCAGAACTACTTCACCGGCTTCTCACTCTGACACTGATAACACCTTTCATATCTAACTTCTACTCACCTCCTGCCTTTTGGATGTTAAATCACATTCTCCCTAATTAAATCGAAACATAAACACCATGTGCGAGTCCAACCTGGGATCATAAATACCAGATGCACTGACACAATCGTTAACGCAACATGTGGAGATAATTGTTTTCTAAACCAACCAGGCAGCTGTTTACCACCATCGTAGCTATGTGACAGAAAAAGCTTGAAGTGACCCCAATTGCAGTTGCTCCTCTTGGGTTTTTTCTGTCATTGCATGTGGGGCTTGGATGTCAGAACACAACACCATCGCGGAGTAGACCTGCTGGGAATCGTAAGAAGCAAGGAAACAGCCACAATCTGACTGTAGATAGACAGAGAGCGTTTACGTTAACGTTTCCATTATTATCTCTGGGGAAACCACAGAGGTTATGTTTTCATCTGCAAAATTCCGGGAACTGATATCTATGTTGTGGCCATTTCTTCTCTTTTATAATTTGTACGTTTTATAAATATCAGGTGTCCCACAAACGTTTCCCTCTCGTCTTGACTGTGGTGTGGAGGATGTGGTCATAACCTTAATCCTGGCGCGCCCTCTATTTCTCTCTGACTTCAGATGTTTATGTTGATGGACTCCTGTGAGACTTAGTTAATGAATAATACATATGCATGATCGAAAGCCCCTCCCCCCCCACACACACATACAGCAGATCTGCCAAACCACAGACCACCACCACAACTTAGACACCCGTTTCTCCAGCACTGGATGCCAATGCTAAATGATAACAGCAGTGTGGTATTTGGTTACATCACATGGGAGTCTCTGTCAGTGGCTCCCTTTACCTTGTGCTCGGGCGGCCGGCTGGCTCTTAGCAGATGAAACTGCTCCATCCGGCCCGTCTCACCTCCAGCTGCCAAGTCGGACATCCTTTCCCAAAGTAGTTCTCACCAGATGGCAACGCATTTTCACACCCGGTGGAGTTGATGCACTTTGAATCTCTGAGCTTTGAGGGAAAATGTCAATTCATCGTAAAATCACTGTAATGTTATTAAAATCCAATAATAAACTGCAGATTGCCGAACTGCTTCTCATGACATTTAACATAGAATATGTCAAGCAAAGGTGTTAATTTCATGGCTGCAGCTGAGGCCTCCTAAACCTTATCCGTGAAGTATAGGCTGTTAGATGGGAAATTCCAGTTAGATGCTTATTGTTGACATTTATTCACAATAAAAAACTGGGTTAGGAAAGAGAAATAACTTCACTTCAATGCTGTGTGTTTACCTGCTACTATTTATAGTTTTTTTCTAGTCCGATAATATCCCCAGGCAGCGTTCTGCTCCCCATCTGCTTTTAAAATCTAATTTTCTATGGGAAACAATGAGAATCCCTTTGGGGGCAGCAACATAAAATTAAAAATGTCTTCATCTGATGAAGATTCAGACCGTGCCATCACACGTGGCACTTTCTTTGCATTGAATTAACCATTTTAACGACAGTGCTGACCTTCTAACGTGCAAATGTTTCATCAGAATAAATTCCATCAGACATTGCTTGGCGGGAGCACCATTGCTCTAAGAAGACGTGAATGCTCACATATACTTGTCTTTTGTCTCATATCGACGGATCTCAGTGGGTGCAGCCGGCACTGTGCGCTGTTCATAGGACTGACTAAAGAAATCTATGGTTGTTAGCCAGGCTCCTTTCTTTCTAACAGTTGTTGCTTTTTTATACTGCAGTAATTTGTCAAAAACCCTGCAGAGCACCACAGTAAAGGGAGAACATGCTGAAATCCTCTCTGTCTTAAGACATCTGATTAATCCAGTTTGCTGCCCTGTTGACATTCTACCCACTTCCTCTTCCAACAGGAGGTCTTCCACCGTCTGTATCTCATCTACACAGTGGGCTACTCCATTTCTCTGGGGTCGCTCATGGTGGCTGTTGTCATCTTGGGATATTTCCGGTGAGTCGATGCCACCACTTGGTTTGTTTGTTCAATCATCTCAACCACAAGTGCTCCCGAGAGAGAGAGAGAGAGTGTGATAGGGACACGGGGTCAGAAATTAAGGTGAGAGCCATAGCCGCGGGCTTGACGGCAGGGAGTCTAAATATTTAATGGTGCGGTTACAGGCTGAACACGGATATCCTACCATTTCATTGTATATGTCATAAACACGCGAGGGGGGACTCAATTCTTGATGGAGGTTTTATCACGAGACCGTGCAAGGCTCCCTCGCTGTTCCGTGTATTATATCTTGTGTCACGGCAGCAACATGAAGCGAGCAAACTGCATCAACCGTTTCCTTTGACTTTTCCTTTGACATTTAACAGACCATGATTTGTCTGCCCCCAGGGAGTACTGCATGCCTCGTTGTCCGACATTTACGTTCCTTAGTTGTTTTCATGCTGATTTAAATTTTCGGCGACAAACATCTAAAGCTCGGGTATTGATTTGGCAAAGCCACCGAGCTTAGACCCGAGTGCAGCTCTCCTGCTACAAAGTGTGCAGTTATTTCCACTTCCCCCTCCCCTCCCCCCATGAAATATGTAAAGTATAACGTCCTTGAAAATGTGAAGAATCCAGTCAAATATAAGGATTTTTTCCTGCGTGTCTGATTAATGCAGCGCAGATTTGTCGTTATTTGCATATTTCCTGAGCACAGGGAGTATCGGGGAATTGATGTAAAGACGCTGTTTACCAATGTTCCCACCAGCGTGACTTACTGTACAGGCAGGCAGTCAGGCGGCTTTAGGAACGCTCCCAACTGGCACCAGGAGATCCATGGGCCAAATGAGTTTAATAAGTTATCCCAGGGGCCCATCTGACATTCTGGCTCTGTGCCGCGGAGCACTCCAGCCGTGTCTCCCCTTCGACATGTCAGCTTTTAGACAGGGCAGCTCATAAATGTTTTCAAGGGGGAGAAAAGCGATATTTCACATTAGCAGTCCTGTTCAGTATTTTTCACCAGGGAAATGTACACTAGATTAGTCTTTGCCTGCTGCACCTAAATCAATAGATCTCTGAGGGAGGCCTGTCAAACATTTGGCTCATTATTGAGGCTTGAATTGTTAATATGAGATAAACAGGAATAATTTCACTATTACTGATTCAAAAATATATTTCTATTTCAGGACGGTTCTGAATATTCTTTCTCAATGACTGTTTTGCGATTCAGTAAAAACCTGTTGAACACACTATAAATATTAAAATTGACTTACTTAATGAGGTAACCTTTGTGGCTATTGATCCAGGGGCTTGATTCCAATACGGGAGCCCGTCCTCTGAGGCCTACTCCACAGGGAACTCTCAGACAGGATGTTTTGGGAGGATTCTTGACAGCTAAACGTGCGCTTGTCTGGGAGGAGATTTGTGTTGCTTTTCCCAACACGTGCTTGCACTTTTGTTTTTACTGCTCAATTTGAGCGGCGCTTTTCAATATTTGTTCGTTTCAAGCCCCTAAATCTCAAGAATGTGTTTTAGTCAGCGTGGAATTCAGCTGGCTCCGATTAGGATGAGTACTATTTGTGTGTGTGTGTGTGCATGTGTGTGTGTGTGTGTGTGCATGTGAGTGTGAAAATAATTACGCATGAAGGTGTGCCAGCCCATACAAACGCACACACACAAGCACACACACACACACAAAAAACCCAGCAGATCTTTTGACCTTGCGTCTCGTTCCTTCTCTCCCCAGACGCTTGCACTGCACCAGGAACTACATCCATATGCACCTATTCGTGTCCTACATGCTGAGAGCCATAAGTATTTTCGTGAAAGACATCGTACTCTACTCTGGATCAGCCTTAGAGAACATGGAAAGAGTCACAGTGGAAGACCTCAAGTCCATCACCGAGGCTCCACCCGCCAATAAAACACAGTTTGTAAGTACGCCAACACGGCTGGAACACACTTACAGCATGTATGGGGTCACCCTAAAGCACTATGTCCTCGAAGAAACACAGAGACAAGGAAAGACACTCTGTGACTTCCTTCTTTGACGGGGAATCAGTCTGTGTGCAGGTTGTGGTTTTTCCGAGGAAAGTTGAGTTAAATTAATTAAAGAAGTTTCACCAAGAAGCTCCGGGGATGAGAGGTGAAGCCTTTCTTCCCCTGCCTGGGCAAGTCGTCTCTGGAGCGTCTGCAAATGGTCGAGAACGCCGGCTCCAGACGGTGAACGATGTCCAGCGAGTCTTCTCACACCATCCTATCATCTTTATATTGGCTTCCCTTCGAGTTTAAGATTAAAACTAAATTGCCTGTTTGCACGTTTGGTGCTGTGCAGCTACCAGGCTACATCTCTGACCTGCTCCATCCACAAGAAGGTAACATAAGGACAGGTCTTCTGTCCTTTGACCAGGACTCACCAGTTGTCCTTTATGCTCAACTAAAGCAAAAGGTGATTGGACTTTTAATGTCGTGGCTCTGGCACAAAAACTATCTCGGCAGATCGTTAAACATTCAGAGAAGTTGTGTTTTATGACATTTTCACTGCAGGGAAGAATTCATGGATCTTGATCAGGCACATCGAGGGGAATGCTATTTAAGTGTGTGTGGAAATGTTGGTACAGCTTGATTGAATTTAATGTGACTACTGGGCCTTGGCGGAGGTATACGCTCTATTTAGTGCCATTCTAGCGACTACTTTATAGTGTTATTTGATCCTTTATATACACTGAACGGATTTAGCTTCTTCACTTGCTCTTCAGGTATCTAAACCCAGGTGCAGCTGGCCCAATTGAACTTTACTTGCATATCACATTATGAATTTATGGTTTGATATTTGCACAGATTACACAATATAGCTAATAAAGGGTTTTCTGTTTTCCTCATGATAAGAATAATCAATATCTGATGGCATTATGTGAACAGATCATTGGATTTTTAGTGGAGTTTTGTGCTAAGTGGTATTTTTGTGCAGTCTCACCTGCTGTCCAGGACCGGAGCAAATAAACTGCACCGTCCGTCACCTTGCCAAGTTTTTACTAGACCAGTACTCGGCTTTCCTTCAGTGAAGACTGGGTACTTTTCATGCATGCTTTAATATTTAAACAAACAATTTGTGCAACATGTTGAGCGGGCACTTTTATCCCATGGCTCTCTGAACTGACCTACGCGAACAAACAAAAAAAGAATGTATATATATTTTGAAAAAGTCTTTGCATGTCTATACAAGTTAATAGAAGTTAGAGAACAGTGACTTCTCGAGAGTAAGGCCGAGTTCTCACCCGATGACACTAGAAGTAGGTTTTCATTATCTGCCTTCTTTATGCACATATCCTTTCATTTGGTGACTTATGTGTATTTGTCTTTATGTGATCAGGCTGGATTTCAGCGAGTCTGTTTAAGGGAGTCACACGGCACAAAACAGGGTTTACGGTATAGTAATCAGTAACTTGCTGAATAAGTTTTCACCTGGAGACACCTAAATATTTACAGCCACCAAATATTCAGTCACAGACCTTTAGTAAAGGTGTGAAAGTCAGATTAAAAAGTACAAACATACAGGTATCGTCTGGTATTCATGGTGTGACCATACCCCAGCACCAGATGAAGCTTGATAACAATGCAGAGGTTGACTGACTGGAGCAGAATCGATGGAGTCGAAGCGCATAAATCATTAAGCTCTTCTGAGGCCTCCACACACTCTGTCAATACAACAGCACACAATACTTAGAAGATTGATATCACCCCCTTCAAATCTGACCTGGTACAATAAAATGTGACAGGGCCCGGGGGAAATTCAAGCGGTCGAAAACACAATTAAAGGGACCCATAATACTTTTCCTTTTTGCTTGTCTTATATATATTTATATCTTCGATCTAATATCTTATATTTACTCTTTTATTGAGATAGTTTTTACGAGTGGGTTTAAGTGTTGAACTCTAATTCTGAGCCTCGCTACGCACTGCTGCTCTTCCACGCAAACAACATCAGCATCGGTCAATATAAAAGCACGAGTGGATGATTATAAAGTATCAGTGTCTGTCTTGTGTTATCATTAACATTTCTTCTTGCCTGTTGTTTGTCTGTAGATCGGATGTAAGGTGGTGGTGACCTTGTTCATGTACTTTCTTGCCACCAATTACTACTGGATCCTCGTCGAGGGCCTGTACCTCCACAGCCTCATTTTCATGACCTTCTTCTCAGACAGAAAGTATCTGTGGGGATTTACTCTGATTGGCTGGGGTGAGTAGTGCTTCATTTACATTCTGTGCGCATGTGATTAAAATATGATTAGTAGGCTTGATAACATGCAAATTGGAATCTGATTTAGAATATGTATTTGGTGATGGTGTAATTAAAGTGCTGAAAAGTTGGAAACTGTGTAAAGACACAGACACCTGGAAATGGGCTTTACAGTTCCTGCATTGTACACACTGTGCGTATAAGTTACACAAGCACAGCGCATACAATGTGGATGCTGTGCTTCCCGGGTTCTACCTGCCTGGCAAGTTATGGACTTTGATTTTGGAATTATGCAGTTTCTTAGGCTGATGCAATTTTTGCAAAGCAATTGTAATATATGTGTTTTCATGTTTATTTTTCAGGGGTACCAGCCATGTTTGTGACAATTTGGGCAACTGTGAGAGCCACGTTTGCGGACACAGAGTGAGTGATGTGTATGAATAATGCAGATGTTATTCTGGTTAAAATTGAATGCAGAAATATGAAGGTCATGCTCTAGAGGGAAAGAGGACAGGTGTTATCAAAGTGGGCAGTGAAGTTTGTTTTGCTGATCTCATGTTAACACAAATACTTTTTTTCCGACTCTCAAACCTGTCTTGGATTTTTGTGGTTCTAAATATTGATGTCCAGTTGAAAGCCGAGCAAAGTCGAATTGATTCCCCATCCACTTCTGTATGGGCACTGCTTATGTGCACCACACGGCCTCATCCAGCAGCTGCAGGGGAGCAGCAGGACATTTCTTCCTTCGAGCCTTTTTTGGGCCAGAAAAACAAACCGTGCGTGATAATAACCACAGCTGTGTCGTGTGCTTTCATCAGTAATAGGTAGGATGGGAGGGAAGTCATGGTGGGCGTTTGGCTTTAAACCAAACATTTCGACTAGCTGCCGCACTGGTTTATATAGACTTACACCAAGCCCTCTCTATTTATGCTATTCTTCTAATAACAGAAAAACAACATCTGCAAAATCTCTTAAACTCCCAGTGCGGGAAGACCTTCATCCTGATGCACCACCTGAAACGCCACAGAATCATTCACACATACAGCTGAGGGCCACAAGGACCTTTGAGACTAAATCCAACTTACTCTCAGTCTCTTACCCTTGACTTTCTATATTAATGCATATTTCCCTATGCAAAATCCACCTTTATGTGAAATGCAGGGGTAATACATAGTTAATGAAGAAATAAGGACAGATAAGTCATGAAATCATTAATTGAATTATTTTCTAAATTGGTCAAGTCAGACCTTGTGCTGCAAAACAAATATATGACTATTTGTTTTGTCGCCCTTGGCTCATGGCGACAGTGAGTTTTACACCAACTGCAGACATTAAGCAAACAGGCCAGACAACTTGTCTTGGATTGATTTTACTCCACAGAGCAGAGTGAGCGAGGAGCCCTCGCTCTGCGGGGGACCCAACTGCCCCAGATGCAGCTTCCCACTGACTGACACAATTTCTTTGTAGATAATTGACTTGGAGAATCGTATTCAACTGTGGGGTTTGCGACTGTTCATTTGATCCGTTGTTTTTCAGGGGGCAACCCTAGGAAATGGGTCAATAGGATATCTGTGTCTATGTTTCAATCAAAACGAGGTGAAAGATGAGTTGCGTCTGATGAGAGACACAGGGGGATCTGAATCATCACATCTACCACCTCGATCTTCACTTATCTTTGCTGCTCTGTGTTTTATTCATGCAGGTGTTGGGACTTAAGTGCAGGCAATTTGAAATGGATTTACCAAGTGCCTATCCTGGCAGCTGTTGTGGTGAGTACTAGGTCCCCGCTCACACTTATCTCCGACTGTGCAGGAAATGACACCGTTTGGCCGCACCTGCACGCGTCATCGCAGGGACCCTTAATTAAATCATTGTGCTTTTATTTCCTCTCCAGGTTAATTTCATGCTATTTCTGAACATCATCAGAGTGTTGGCGACTAAACTACGAGAGACGAACGCTGGACGGTGTGACACGAGACAACAGTACAGGTGAACTACGTGCAAGAGCTGGGCTCGATGCCCTCTTTCATTTCATCTCCATTCAGTCCTCATGTGATGGCGTGTCACATGCATCGCTGTCATCGTGATGAAGCCATGAATATATTTGCTCCAATTGCATTTCCATCATGAGACAGGTTCCAAATTGCTGCTGTGTACAATAATGTCTCTTTACCTCCATGAAAGGCTGCAACTACAGATTATTATTATTAAAGATGAATCAATCAGTTATTGTTTATATATATATTTATACAATGTCACTCAAACAACTGCTGCATCTGTTTGGGCTTCTACATTTTTTGTGTATTCAATAATGTGATAATTTACTAATTGTCTCGGCACCAAACCAGATTCAGAAGATACAAATCCTAAGAAGTAAAAGAAAGGAGTTTTTAATACAAAATTGAATAATGGGAAATGAATTATATATTATGCTGTTACAGAAAATTGTTGAAGTCCACGTTGGTGCTGATGCCCCTGTTTGGTGTCCACTACATCATATTCAACGCCATGCCCTACACGGAGGTGTCAGGAGTCCCCTGGCTCATCCAGATGCACTACGAGATGCTGTTCAACTCCTTCCAGGTAAAGCTGCTGCATTACAAGTGCCAGAAATGCTAATTTAACACCATGAACTCCTTATCATATCTGTTTGGTCTTTTAAGCCAAACCAATCTTATTGACCTGTCGTCACAGGTAACATGTCCTAGTCTCCAGCATGAGAGGAAAGTTCATTGATCTAATAGTTGTTGTTGAGGTGTTTGGTTTTGCTAGGATCATAATTAAGATAGAGAGGAAGTGAGGAGTGGCTGATGATTTTAAAATGCCATAGAAAATCGACAGACAATTACACAGATAAAATGTCATATCATCTTTCTCATCTGCTCTGCAGGGATTCCTCGTCGCAATCATATATTGCTTTTGCAACGGGGAGGTAAGAACTAATTAAGTTTGTATTATATACAGAAAAATTCCTGCATATAATTAATGCTCCTCCGTGTCTAAATAACATTTCCTCTTGCAAGGTACAAGCTGAGATCAAAAAGTCGTGGAGCAGGAGGACTCTGGCGCTGGACTTCAAAAGAAAAGCTCGGAGTGGCAGTAACACATACAGCTACGGACCTATGGTGTCACACACCAGTGTTACCAACGTCACTGCCAGAGGGCCGCTGGCGCTGCACCTCACCACGAGGCTGGGCCCGGTGCCCGTGAACGGGCACAGGAACCTGCCCGGGTACGTGAAGAACGGCTCGGTCTCAGAGAACTCCATACCATCGTCGGCACAGGAGCTCCACATTCCCGAGGAGGAGCACTCAGCTAACACGAGGCCCTGCGAGAACGAGAAACCCTCGCCTGTGGTCGAGGAGGAGCGGGAGACAGTCATGTGACCGCCAGGCCGCTGTACAAGAAAACTACATGAACGCAGGATGGTCTGAAGGGGACGACTGCATGCGTCAACACTGCCAGTTTATCTTCCTCCTGTGAATCAAGCCTGAACTGTACAGACCAATGAGGCTCCAGGCGAAAATGTTGCATCAGTCGTGTGAGCTTCATTTTTGTGGCTAATACTGTTTAAAGAAGCTCCTGCCACAGTGAATGTGTAAAAGACTGACAAGCAGACTGACTTATTTCTTTTTCCACCGTTGTTATCTCGTTCTCTCATTCGCTTTTGTGGCAAACGTCTTGTGCTCAGCTTTTGTGCATAAATCAAACCGAGGTTAGTCGCAGTCGTCACCAGGAACAGCCTTAATCACCGATGTAGAGGGAGTTGGATTTGGAGTGCGCTCAGTGGCAGTTCCATCAGCCACTGGTTTCCAGATTAAGTCAGTGTGAGAAGACCAAATTCACCCACGGCATAAGAAGAGGAGTTAATGCTACTATTATGGGCCGACTGTTCATTTGTTCTGCATCGACTCGAAGGTACTCAGGTAATTGAAGTCCTCTGTTGTTTTGCGCACCTATTTTTATACATTTAAAGTGGTGTTTTAGCCTGGTCAGCGTTTCCCTTCAGGAGACGTTATATAAGGCTTGTGTCAAATGTTTTTTGTACAGTTTGTGCTGTTTAGAAAGACCCAGTATTCATCGCTCTAATTACAACAGATGTCGAGGAGTTCAAATGAATGTTTCATATTCAAATTCTCTGCAAGCCACACACACACACACACACACACACACACACACACACAACATGATGCCAAAGTGAGAGTATTTCTTTGAAGAAGTTGTCTCCGTCAGTGTTAGCTGAGGTAAAGAAGAGCTTAATGGAAATCTGACACAAATAGTATCATGTGTTCTCGGCAAAGTTTTCAAAGGAAGAGAGACAACCCCCCCCCCCCCATTCCAAAACACAGGCCGCAGGAAATGGCCGTATATTGCAGCGGAATGTTAATTAAATGAGGAATGAGGAAAATCTCAAATTCCCTAGGAATTCCAAGAGTGACATTTGTGGCGAATATGAAGGAAAACCCAGAAATGAATAACACACAGTATAGTTTTTACAGATGGTCCAGTGTTATGCTGCTTTTTGATGTATATATAAAAGTCACAATGTTTACAAAGGTCAGAAATACATCCTAATTGTGAGCTAGTAGTCTTCATGTGTATGGATACGTTGTAAAGCTATGTTTCAGTGTATATCTCTTTTTTCACATGTTTGTTTACGGAATGTTTGCAATATTTTATTCATGTAAATAGTCCCCCCACGAAAAAAACAACAACTGGAGAATATATTTACAGGTGACAAAGGGCATTCAAACTTCTTTCATGAAGAATTCCACCAGATATTTTAAACTTAATTCTATTAACTTACATATTTTGCAGGTTAGGTCACAAATTCCAAATGCCAAAGAGAAAAGGTCACAGAGAAAAGGTCACAGAGAAAGGTCACAGAGGGTACACAGGTAACGGTGTCACCGGTGACCAAAACGTCTTAAATTCACCCTCTCCCCGAAAGAGAAAAAAAGCTAAAGTGCTACTGATAGTTAGTGTAAGAAAATGAAAAGAGCTCAGCCCCCGTGTAGATTGATGTTTTTGAATATAAAATATGAAATGTCCTGTAAAATAAACACAAAGCAAAATTGTTTGTGTCAAAGGAGAAAAAAACTCTCTGCGGCTCAGTAACAAAAAGTTGGTCATGCTGGTAGTAAAACCATAATGATATTACAACAACATGTCCTAAATAAATCGGCCTATAAATGTTCTCCATTCAAACAGAAACACTACTACCTGTTGAAATGACGTCACTCCCTAAATTAGAATGGGAAACAAACACTAGTGTAAAGAATTTTGCAAAAACATGACTTTTGGGTATGAAAACACTTCATAGTCAAAATATATCTCTGATGGATTCGTGATTCACATCAGATTCAGAAAAATTTAGTTTTTACCAATATTTGTGGCGAGCGCTCTCGTCCAGTGTGACTTCTCACTGACTTAGTTATGCTCCCATTACACAGATTTGCTAGGATTGTGCTTGAGTCACTCCTTAAAGGTTAAATCCTGGTCTGCTCAGTTTGTACTGGCCTCAAGTCAATCCAGCAGATTTACACTGCTTCTCAAAGAGTAAAGTTCGAAAACACTAAATCATGTTACAAACGTCTGTAACTGTTTTCCCATCAGGTGGTTGTTTATTAGATAAATCCAGTCATATTCTATACGTTTCTATTAACAGACTAAATGGACCCAGCTCGGATGTTAGCACGAGGATCGCTCGCGATTGCGACTCGAGGTTGAGAGGATTGTCTACAGCAGTAATTACATTTGGCTGCAGGCCACAGAGACGGAAAAAGGCCGAGACTGAGGGAACCCTCTCTAGATATTACAGTTTCATACCATCAGTAGAGTTTACAGTATGTACAAGATTTAAGACTGCGTCTGACTGAGGGAGTTGTTCCTCAGATTCTCTCAGACTTTCCACCAACTGCCGCTGGGCAAGTAAACATGTTGCCGTTGCATAATCCAGGTTCTTAATTAAAAAAGAGGGGCGGAATCAGAGCATGAAAATATTATATTATGAAAGAAAAACACTTGGAAAATTATATATTTGAGCACTTTAATACCCTATAATACATTATTTTGTTCTGATTGTATCATGTAAAATGATTGTGTTTTGGAATCAAGTGTACAATAAGGCCAATTACCATAGAGCTAATGTTGTATTTCATTATTTTCAAATACCTCTCATGGACGTATATATTGTGTTTTGTATACATTGTCTTCTATTTATCTTGTGCCGAAATGTGCTCAGTGGCGTGGACGGTGTTCTCCGACACACGCCTCACTCTCTCATCACTCCATCGTGATGTGGGCACGTTGTAGATATCAGTGTAAACGTGGAAGGTGAAATAGGAAGAAGGTTCCTGGTCTTATAATGTTCATCAGTGAATTGTGAATAAGTCAATAAATCTGTACTCACATGTTTTCCACTGTTGTGAATCTGATTCAGACAAAATACCCATAATCCACGTTCTTATACATAAGATTTTTCTTTATTCCAAATATAATATCATACAAATTTCATTTCAGAAAAAAAGTGCCTGAAATGCTTGCGGTGAAAAATGAAAGAATCTCTTTCGGTGTGTGTCAGTGGAAGGTTCAGTTCAATTTTGAGGCTTCTTCGCTCCCCCTTTAGCTCCCCCTTTAGCTCCCCCTTTAGCCCCCCCTTTAGCTCCGTCTTTAGCTCCCTCTTTAGCACCCCCTCTACCTCCTTTCTCCCCCTTGTCCCCTTTCTCTCCAGATTTCCTCCCTTTCCCGTCTGCGTCCTCTTTCTTGGTTGATCCCTTTTCACCTTTCTCACCCTTCTTCTTTGTTGGTGCATCGTTGTCATCTCCTTTGCCCTCTTTGGCACCCTTGCCTTCCTTCTTGCCCTCCTTGGTCTTCTTCTCTCCTTTATCAGCATCCACTTTCCCAGACACGGTCGTCACCTCCTCCTTTTCTTCTACTTTCGCAGCTGCGGATGGGGGGGGGGAAGAAAAGTGATATAAAAGGGAAAAAAAACTCATCAGGTATCATCAGGTTTCTGCCTCCATAGCTAATTGGAATAAAGAATTTAATCCGGCAGAGTGCCGGCCTAAGTAGGTTGCATATAATGAAGGCACATCTGTTTCTATCTGTCCTCATAAGCATGGTCTATTTATTCTTTTAATTGGATTGTTTGAAGTGCTTTCAGGCTGAGGAATGGAGAACAAAGGTTTACAGTCAGCTTAGTGACAGAGACAATGTTTTTATCTCAATTATTCAAGAGGTGACACGCAGAGCAAGTGCACAAGGATTGGATTTAGTACAACCGAATGAAATGGGTATTTAGAATAAATTATGTTTGACTTTGCTTCTTTTTTTTTTTAATACACTGCCATAGTGCAACTATAAGACAAATCATAGTGTAATAACTCTGCTGTTACACAATAGAGCGCATACCACTGCTTGTTTTTATGTTTTTTCAGCAGGTCAACGTAAAAAACTACTGAACTAATTTCCATTGAATCCAAAACATTTGGCATAAACCCAGATAATGCCACAAATCTTTCCCCATATTATTTTGAACATTGCGAGGCTTTTTTTTGGACCAATTTCCTGGATTTTGATTAAATAATATGATTTCTGGGACCGGCATCTATGACTGGGTGCAGTTTTGGGTTTTTAAATGAAAACTGAGAAAAGTCAGAGGTCCACAGGTCAAAGAACATTTCAGCCCACTTGAGTTATTTATTTTCAAACGCTGAGCAAAAGGAAAATATACAGCTTCAAGCGAGAGTTAACAAATTACACCTGATGTGAAATATGAGAACTTTGTCAAATCATTTTCTCTTTTTCCAGTAGCAAAGGTAACATTATCCCGGTGCTCTACAGAAGCTTCAGACTGCAGCTTCAGACACACACAGGATACACTAAACAAAGGCCAAGTTACCGAATGACAAACACACCAAATGTCAATATTTGCCGGAGGCGGCAAGAGTAAATCTGAAATACGATTGGTCCTGTGTCTCACTGTGGTGGAGGAATCCAGGCGACTTAAAATAATCAACCGAACAACAGAACTACATGAATATGTTCCCTTGTCTTGATTGATTCTGTCTTCTTCTACTCTCCACTCTTTCACTTTACCCTTTCTCTACATGTTTACTTTGACATCAGTGTGATTTAGACAAAACCTGGAGATATGATTTCCTCGGAGCGGCAGGTTAAAGCCGGTGGATGTTGATGGGCTCAATGATGCGATGTAATTGAATGTCAGATTTTTAAACCCAGATGTTATTGTTCCAGCTTTAGTCAAAGTTGGAACTAAGACTTGACTTTTTGCCCCCGTTTCCTGTTGTGCAGCGTCGTGGAATAATTAAAGGTTAACGCTGCCTTCGACGAAAGGCCTGGACCCTGACACATCTCTTAAATGTCAAATACTCAGCACAGACACAGCTGATACAAATCTTCTTGGCATATTCCAGGGGCGGAGCTAGGGGGTGGCTTCTGAGGCTGGTAACAGGTTAGGGTCCATGTGGGTTGGTGACCGGCACAAACTCACAGACACACCACAGCTGGAGATTTCCTAATGCTCGTTGTTTATTAGCATCGGGTTTCTGCCAGATTCTGTATCATTTTTTGATATGAGTTGAAGAAACAAACACTGACGACTACTGGCTGAAACTGATGAACCTGGGTGTAGTTCAATGCTTTGTAAGTTATAGAAGACTGCTACTCGTCAGTGATGATGGAACTTCACGAAGCATTGAACTACATCATTAGGATTATTTTATATTTAATTTCTGCCAATTGATCCCTTTCACCTAAGTCTTACACACTGAACCTTTTGAATATACTCATCCAGGTTCAGAGTCATAGATTCCTAGGGTAAGATGACTTCTTTCACAGGTTATACATGTTACAATTAAATCTATATTTTCTCTAATAATATCTTAAAGCCAAAATCATATGAAACACACTTAGGGCACACCACAGTTGTGTGCTTTTTAAAACACTATTTCTCTCTGACTGAACCTGCATCTTGTTTGTGCAGAACCAAATGTGTGCATGTCATTGTGCAGTTCAAACTCCTACCAGTGGAAGTGTGATTAAATTCAAATCCTTTTCAGTCTGACTAGGGTGAATTTAAATTATAAGTTGGGGCGTCTTTCAGAAAACGCAGCAGACTCATATCCCTGTTGTTCTAGAATCGAGCGAGACTTGTAACCAGAGCAACTTCCCTTTCTCGCTGTGAACCTCAAATGACCTTTTTCCCTCTCGGCCCACATCCAGAGCTTTAGACGTGTGAGAAATGTGTTTGAACGTGTTTGAGCCGTAACGGTTCGCTGACGCTGAGACCATCCTCATTTCCAGCCCAGTTGGAAACATGTGCTGTCGAAGTATCAGGTCTGGTCGAGAACCCAATAAGAGAGTTAGTCACAACTCGTTATTTTCAGTCCCTGTGTTGAAGTCGTGCGAGGCAGAGGGAGAGAAAAGGATCATGCGAGAGGAAGACTTGGTTCCTTCCTCACAATGTGCATTTTAAGAGATATGATGATGCTTATAATAACTTTATGAGGGAATGCAAATGGAGCCTGAGAGAGAATGATAATAGAGAACGTTGGACATCTGAATGGTGAAAATAACATGTTCTTTGTTTTTTGTACGTCACATATTTTCTTCAACCCACAAAACTAAAGTGTATCCTCACAAGCGTTTGCATAAGGGACGTCTTTCCTCCCGCATAACGTTTGTTTTTCTACATATCACCAATATGTTTTTTAATGCATCTATCTTCGCCGTTGATCCTGTCACTTACAGTAACATGTAGCAATGTGCTCGGACATGTGGGCTTTTTTAATAATTTACATCTGATTTAAGATCTCGAACCGACCTCGATTCCTTTTTCCATCTTTACTCATTTTGACGATCGGATTAGGTTACAATCATAATCCATGCAGTAGGTCTTGTATTGTTCCTATACACACTCTACAGAGGACTGAAAAAGAGAGTCCTTAGTGAACAGGAAGAAAATAAACGGCAAAGACAAGTTGAGTGGAAATGTAAATCCCCTGCGGAACCGTAATTAAGGTAACACTGATTTTCTTTTATCCCTGAAGTATGTTTTATTTGACAAACCGCAGTTTTGTGTGAACAATATATTCGCGGACACATCACAGAGATGAGATCTGACAGATCTTGATGCTTATTTTTAACAATGATTTAAACTGCTAATTTACAATCAGTGTCTTTACAACAGTGCAACATATCTGTTCCTACGCATAATCAAGCCCCCATTTGAAAAAATGAATACATAAAAGTTTTCATTATGAATTGAATTCTTCATCACGATGTTCATTGCATTCGCTGTACGTGGTCATTTGGATTGTCAGATGATTCATGTGGCACAATTCATGATGTAATCAGTAGAGAAAGGAAGCAATTTGCATATTTGCTCACAGGGATGCAGCTCTCCCCCTAGAAGCAAATTATAGTATGGTTTGGAGTTCATGGTTGAGAGCGGCTGATAAATACGTGTTCATCTTTACTATTTATAATGGCTGCAGTCAGTACAGCCCCTTCAGCTCCTCTCTCGGCCACATGGTTGAATAGTTAAATGGTCACCCAAGAGGATTCACTGCGATGCATATTAGATCAACTCTCTGCGGAGATTGAAGACAGGCTGACGCTCTCGCTATAGTATGTTTTTCATCTAATTTATTCTCCCCCCTTTTCTCATGCCGGTTTCATTTGACACAAATTCCATTGCAAGAAAAAATAAAAAACGTATTGACAGCTCAATGCTTTTTCCATCACAATTAATTTCTGCATTTATGCACGCAAATGCGTATTAAATCGTCAGGAGGAGCCAGACGAGACAGATGTCAGGCCTTATCCGTCACCGCTCCTAACCTGGAGAAGACACAGCTGAGCACGTTGAGACGGTTCAGGTAAACACAAGTCAAAATCCCGAGAGGAAAACAAGCATTTATAATTACAGATGACACCAGCGCCGACATCTACAATCCATTTTAATTAACACAGGAAGGAAATGGTATGGATGATTTGCTTTAGTCAAAGTAAATCTGAGAAAAGGAAACAGTGAGGTAAAGACAAGCGTACAAGTGGAGCACAAACAGCTGCATGCATTACTTTAACATTGCCTCAAATTTCTCATTGTGACTTTTTCATGCAAATCTGTGCATTTGTATCAAAAGTATTTAGGCTTTAAGGAAGATGCAAGCTTTACAAAATACAAAAGTATTAACTACAAAAGTCCAGCTGCTCTAAAAGAATCATATTTGTAAAACGCAGTACAATATATATTCTGGAGCCATGAGTAAACGTCACTGCTGCACATCAACCACCTGCAGGCAAAATTCAAGTTGTGCTCTACTTTCCCTATATAAACTCCAAGCATTATGCATCAGGCATTAAAGAAAGACTACAGGATATATTGAGTGTAGATGCATGAAAGGGACTTTGTCGCCAATATGTGTACAGGGTTTTATTTTGTTTTTTTAAAGTCACTTAACCAAGAGTGACCAAGTGTGACAGAAGATAAGATTCGAAGCAAAGGAGGAAGAATTACGCTGTCTCGGGCAAACTGAGGGAGCTGGGCTGCTCCTCGCTGACCCCAGCTACAGAGAGCTGGCTGTTTTCAGCACTTTGAGGTTGGACCTGCTCAGACACTGTTTGTACTGCAGAGGCATCGAGGGCAGCTGGAAGAGAACAGAAGAGAAGGAGAAAACAGTAGGAGAAGAGAAGAAGAAGAGAAGAGTAAGAAGAGGAAATTTAGTACAGAGCAGAAGCACAAAGCAGAGCAGAAGAATTAAGTGAAGCAAGTCTTGTGAGATAACAAGAGGAGAGGGAAAATAAAAAAATTACAGCTGCCCTGGAGAAGAAGTTACGTAAAAAGACAGCTGTCCTCTTTGCCGTAATCTTTGAGTAAGACTACAACAGTCGAGAGTCTTGTAAGACATCAACTACGCCCCCGTGCTCAGAGATAAGATATCATAAAATAGGCAGCTCTCCACAGAGGGCTCAACTCATTAAAGTTATTCTTCCTGGTTTTCAGATGTAGGCTGTTCTTAAACATAAAGCAACGACAGACTGCCCCAAATGGACATAATGAGCAGTCGGTGTCAATGACGGGTCAAACCGTCTTTATTTATCTCCAATTTTCTCATTTGCAGTCCCCAGCACCGGAGGTTGCTAGTGTGCAGCTCCAAACATAGGATTAAAAAGAAACTGTGGCACAAGAGAAAGCGAGCGGAGCAAATCACAGCGGAGTCGGAGCTCCTGCTTGTTATTGTTATTTTTAAATTTAACAAAGAGATATTAGCACTGGAGAGATAATGAAGAGGGACTCACATCCTGGGATCTCAGTCAGCTCGTTCAGAGGTGGCACTGTCTCTAATGTGTTGGCGTATTTCTTGGCGGCCTGCCTTTGCTGGTTTCGGGCTTCGATTTCCTTTTTGGTTCTCGGGATTCGACATTTGAATATACAGCACAGGGTGATAACTGAGGGAGATAGGGACAAAATACACAAGACACAAGGAATTGATTTCAGTAGAATATGTAGAGCGTATAGATCAACTGATAGATGGATAGATTTTCCTTTTTTGTTTGCCCAGGTTTGGATATATTCGTGAAAGGTATCAACAAATGGTGGATCGACTGTTGTTTAATTTGCTTCAGACAAATCTCAAAGGATTAATTTGAATAATTTGATTCAACTTTTACCTTAAACCACTATAGGCAATAGTCTTCTAACAAGCTGAACTAAGATGAAGATTATTTGCTAAATATACCGTTTAGCTTAAACCATCAGATTCACTGTTTTTCAGTCTTTTATAGAAAAATATGATTTTACTCCTCAAGAAAATTTGAGATAGATGCACCTGTCATAACCTGTGTGAATAAAACCCAAATTGTCACTTAGGGATTAGATCAGAGGTGTCTCAGACAAAACAAAGATTTGAGATATAGTCTTGTAGTTTCCCTTTCCTCATGCCACTGCTGTTATTTGCATGAGTCACATCTGGAAACACGTAATGATCGTGATGATTTTTATATTCCAGACATAATATCTGGGCCACTTCTACTCACACTCTGCTTGATTAACAAATTCTGGAGGGGTTCATGCACAGACCTCATTGGACTGCAGTTAATTCTCATTATAGCTTGCTGTGTTTCAAGAATGATTAAGGGTGGGTGAAAACAAGGTGATTTAATGAGACATACTGACCAACTGCCAAACCAAACATCGCAAAGATGCCAATGACCTGCCATAACCGCAGCCCCCAGAAAACGACGGTCTCTGAGGTCACGGGGTCCGGCTTCTTAGGGGGCTCTGTAGGCAGAAGCTGTGGGGGAAAGAGGAAAAAAAGAAAAAGGATTTGACCTAAGTATCAGCACGCCATAGATAAATCGTCAGAAACGAGAATAACAGCAGAGAGCAAACCTCAGGGAGTAAACAAGTTCAGAGACAAAAACCAAAGAGGATTATGCCCAGATTTCTGTGTGATAACACTGACCTTCAGGAAATGTAGTGTGTCAACAAAGTAATTGGTGTCACTCCTTTATCTTTTTCAATTCGAGCGCAAATGAATTAATGAAGCTGTTGTTGAATCCACTCTACTCATTTGCAGTCATGTCTCACAATCTCGGACATCAAAGGAAAATTTGAAGTCCTCAAAAGGTCACAGAACTCCCCAATCCCCAGTTATCGCACAAATGTCAAATTGAAAAAGTGTTTAGCGGAAGTTGCAGTCTCTTCTCAGGACAGTTTATCCACTGACATACATCTAATGCCACTTCAGCCTCACCGCTCCAAAGTCTGTGAGGGTCGATACCACGATGTCACCACACTGCAAGCCTCGGATGTGCAACAAGAGCTGCTCACATTATCTTTTAAAGTGTGGCCAATATCAGACTCCAATTTGAACTGGTCATGGCCCAGATGTGACACGCATGCACATAACAACAACAAGACGTCAAACACATTAAGCTGTGTACGGAAGTTATCAAGGAGAAGAGCCACTTGGGCCAGCCTCTGGGTAAAGCCGACCTATCAATGTTATTTAATATTTACTTCGATTTGTTAAATTTAACTGAGCTCAACTCGACTTACAGACGTCGGCCTGAACTATCCACCTAATCTTTCCAGACCTGCGCAAATTCTACGTTTGTGTATAGAAACTGCAACCACACTGTCATCAGAAATCCTTAATGAGGCTTTCTGCCATGTCTCCATAGTCTTAGAGGTTTGAAGACTAGTACGTCCAAATCTGGGTCATGTGTCTGCGATGGTGTCGGGGGTTTTCACTTTTACTTTACCACTTTACTTGTGTGAGCATAGTTTGCACTTTGTTTATATCGTTGGTAGTCAAAGAATCATTTGATCATCGGAATGATTTGGTTTTGTATTGTCTTGGGTTAGATGTAGGGAGTCACTGCAGTTAGAGTAAGCTGGTTTCGGGCTTGTGCTTGTGTAATCTCTGAATTTTCACTATGGCCTTTGATGCCTTAATTCTTTGCTGCAAGAACTTCAGTGAATAGAGTCCAAAAGAAACACGGGTGGGGATCGGGTCCAATTTGTGCAAGAAAATCTGTGTGTGTTGGATCAATGCCTCGGAGCGGCCTGCAGATAAAACCATCAGGAGCCTTTTACCCCCTGTCCACTGCAAATTGATCACTTAATTGAATGATAGAAAGTTGTTTTGGAAACTCTATACTTTAGTCCATAGAAACAGGCAAAGCATTAGAAAATTGACATTTATCCCATTTGCTGCCTTCACTGGTAACCCCATTACTGGTGAAATAGAAACATGTTCTGAGAATCGCTCTAAACAGATAAGCTACGACGGTGAACACTGAGGACAGATACAGAAGATTCGATATGAAGAATAAGCTCAATTGGGCGGTAAGTCTTTCTTCGAGTTTGACAGCAGAGGATCAAACAAATCTCTTTTGTGCAGACACCAGGGTAAATATAACCTGCTCTTACTGTGAATAGGACGTGATACTCGTCGGCGAGCCAACATGCCGAAATGTGACTACAAGCCGTCTTCGGGGCTTCTACTGTTTGTCTCCCGTGGAGGACACAAGAGGGACTGTGAACTTCAACAAAGACGCTGCAAAGAAAATGATCTGAATGAATTTTGTGCTGCGGTTGTGCGACTCCCACAGAAGGATAAGCCTTGATGAGGATATTTAGCATCGCTCTCAAATAATAGCAATTTCTTTTGCCTCAAGTGAGATTATGTAATTCTAAGTCCTTCACTCTGGAGGGGCATTTCATGTGGCGGGATTAGTGGCTTTAAGCCCCAAGTTTTGTTTTGGTGGGAACAAACAGCACAAGCTCAGAATCACAGCGACCTCGAGTTACCTCGTGGTAATCGTACATCACAATTATTACATACTTTGTTTGGTTGGATGGTTGATTTGTTCGTTACATGAAGATTAACATGGGGAAATGGGAAAAGCAGCACTGGGATGCTCTGATACACATAACGGACCAATGACCAAGCTCTCATTTAAAAAAACGGATATTCAAGTCCACAGTATTTAGATTCTGTTGGAGCCTTTCGAGTGGACGGCGCTGTGCGTAGCAGCGATGGTCGAAGTATGTGTGGATCTGATAAGTACATGTTTGTGACCATGAAGTTTATGGTGTGTGTTGATTTGTGAGATGGTAAAGCTGCATTTATGCTATGGACGACACTACACACATTGGTATACCTAACCGTGTAGTATTTTTAGCTTTGACAACTCTTTTTTAGGACTACCGAGGATCAATAGAATGTTCACGTGAATTTATTTTGCCTCCCACCACTCGCACATAAAGGTCAGATCATGTATTTGTTGTCTGGCAGCTGCACGGGCTACAATACAGATCGATTGATCACGGTATTTGAAGTATGAACATCACGTTTGTTTACTGAGAAACATCTGTCACCGACACAAAGTTCATCATGCCTCTACTTTTAGAAATAGTGCTGCTTGTGGAAGTTTCTAGCGTCTGGCGGCTGGAAAGCTTAAGTGTTAGCTTGCTGCAGAGCAAAGTTAAGTGAATGCTGAGGTCACGTGTCAGAACAGGGTTATTAATTGAAATATTCACAATATGTGTCTCATTATCACTTTCCTCCATATGGATGTATAAAAAAAAAAATCACTTTTTTAACATATTGCCCTGAACCAGCATCAAATTCAGCACATCACAATGTCAAGGCTAGTTTCTTCTCTTAGTTTCTATATGATTTCTATAATATCCAAGTGTTGACTTTTAATGATTCCTTTTTATGTAATAGATTTCTGCATAATTCAACTAGACAACAATAGTTTGACAGTGATATTTTATCCATTCACTCATGTTTTCACAATGTAACTAAATTGCCTCTTCTTCTATCCTCTAACCTTGTTTTTTAGAAAACATAATGGATTTCAGATGTTATTTTTGTTGCCATTTCGAAATACAAATGTTAGGTGCAATGTAAACCTCCTCTCTTGAGCCAAGGAGCACAATAACAACTTGGTCTTACCAGGACTCATCTTATTATCCTCCCGTGCACCCACTCAAGCACGTGTCCCTTCGCTGTTCATGTAAAGACCCGATTGTGTCGTGGGTTTTAACATCGAATCACATTTTTAAAAGGCAAGTAAAGCAACAGTCCTGGCGACCAAACAACGACCGTAAATCACACAAAGCTACGTTTTTCAAAAGGCAAAGCACCTGCACCCATCACAGAGAGACCCTCTGGGAACCTGTGGAGGACACAGTGATGCATTCAGGCTCTTACCTCAGGATCCGGAATCTGGGAGAACACGGAGGACAAGCACTGGGACAGCAGGACTGCTCCCCAGCCCCGCAGCAGGGGCTGAGCTGGACATACAGGCTGATCCCAAAGCATCTTCTGCCCCTCTTCCTCCCTGCAGCCACCCTGCCCCCTCTCTCCCTCTCCCTATGCTTCCCACTCTCTACCTCCTTCTCTCTGTCTGTCTGCCCGCCTGCCTGTACTGGCGCCGTGTACAGGACAGGACCACAATGGCCCTGGGTGATTAATGGTGCCTATGGTGCTGACTGCTTCCTCCAATCCACAGTTGTCTGCTGCCGCTGCTCTTCCCTATATCCCTTGTCTTTCTGCCACAACACTGCAGGAGCCCAGAGAAACACCGGCCACCGTCACCACTGCAGCCAGCTGAAAACCGCTCCACTACAATGCAGGGAGAGGCAGCCCTGCAGTTAGGCTACATTAATTAATTAATAGACCTGGTGTGGTTTACAGCCAGCTCATCCTGCTGGGGACAGTTCACACAACGTGGGGGGGATGGGAAGCACCGTTAACCAAGAGGACGGCCTGCGCAGGACAGTGAGGAGAATGGCTGCGAGCGTCGTCATCTTTGTCGCCTGGAGTGTAAAAAATAATATGTTCACGCAGCCTTGGAAAAATAGGAAGAGCAACAGAACCGAGGAATCCAATTTTAACACTCACCTGCCTGAGGACAAAAAGGGTTGGATTTAAATTACCTTGGCACGAGTCATTAGGGTTCGACCCAGGTGGGGAAATTTTGTCATTCCAAGTTGTGCGGGTTAGGGTTACAACGTGTGTACTGTGTCTGGCCTACACTGTCTGTCTCTCATGTTTACAATAATGGGGAAATTATCCTTGTAGTTGTTATGTGAGGCCGCCTGTTGTGATGTCTGTTTTTAAATACAAAATGAATGGAAGAGGCGACCCACAGGGAAAATAGTACTTTTGTGAAAATGATGAAACATTTACATTTACACCAATCCGCAAATATGTAATATTTTCAGGTTCCTACATCGTTTTCTTTGTGTGCACAATAGTAAAGGAGATATTAGGATGTCTGCTGTTCCTCTCTTTTCACAGAATACAAACACCACAGGAAACTCTGGATTGACGTACAAATACCAAACAATTACAAACAACAAGCTTTAAAAACACCAATGAAATATCCAATTATTAAGATGCGCACATTAACAAAACTTGTGTATATTGGTTACGTGTGCAGCATCAACATTAAAGTCGATCTTGGAGTTGTGTTTCTGGACAAATCTGAAACTTTCGGCTAAACTAAGACTTGTATTCAACTGTCAACTGCTGTGAGAGGATCAGTATCGATGTTTTTATAAAACTTGCCACAAGGGAAGTGAATAATCTATTTAGAAATATGGATTGGAGCACTTTTTGGAGTATTGCTTTTCGGTCTTTTCCACAACTTGATGTTTTTTAGGCTCATCTTCGTGCATATGTTGCTATTGTGAATGCAACATATCTTTTTCAAACCTACTTTAAGTCTCACATCTCAGTTAAATGACCGTAGAGAGACAAACAGAAGCAAACTTCATCGATTATTCAAAGTGGATTCTTCGTCATTATTTTTCCAGTTACTTGGACACTTTTACATTTTATGCTCCTAATTCTGTAATCAGTGGCGACGGAATATCTTGTAGTCAGAGATTTTAGTTGCAGAGGAAATCACCAGGAAACACCCACTCTGCATCTGTGTTGATCACAGACCACACACTTAAAGAACACCCTTGTATCTGACTTCCTGATGATCATTAGTAGTGTATGTATGCTCGCAGCCTTGCAGCCCTTTCCCGAGAGTTTGGGTTTTTAATGAGAACCCTTGCCCTCAGTCTGATTCAGATATAGCTCCCGGGGATTGGCTTTTGTCAACAGTATCGAATGCAATACCACATTCAGCTGGTGGTGTAAACAGGGGAGCCTGCTGTGTCTCTGACTCTGGCTTCTATAAAGCTCTTGTCATTAACGCCCTCCTTCAAACTATAGTGGCAGTTCAAAGCCAGATGAGAACTTGCATTTCTATTCTTGTTATGGTTAACAAAGCATCAAAGTGGCTGTCAGGAAACATTGACATTTTATTTGCAGACGGAGGAAGTTTGAAGTCAGTTCTGTGATTGTAAGGTGTGTGTTTTTACAAAGGTCAATGATGTTATTGATAAATGATCTCATTGGGATAATTATCTATGTTTTCATTGTGGATCTGTCAGCATGATTACTTAAAAACTACTGAACCGATCTTTATTAAATTGTGTGGAGGGTCGGGGCACAACCCAACCAAGAACCCATAACATGTTGAAATAGATTCGTAAAAAACAGTGTATTCAGGAAAAATGTTTGGTGAGAAAGCACTATTTAGTTTAGATATTAAGCAGCTCATGTAAACTCTAGGGAGGTTATGTTTTATGTCTGTTTATGTGTTTGTCAGCAGGGTTACGCATCTGGAGATTTGACCCTTGGTGCAGTTATATGTCCTCTAATGCCATTCTAGTTTATTCTTGAACAGTGATCCAGGAAAGATTGAATCAATTTCCCCCAAACGCTGTGAACAACACAATGTGGAAGATTTTTTAACTGAACACACCAGATGGTTTGTTTCTACACAGAACAATCCTTAAAGGTGGCGATGAAGCCGTATGGAGCAGGACAGGTGATTGGCTGAACCATCTGTATCAACAACACTAACAGATCTTGAGTAACATGCTGCATCTTTAAGCCTCAAAGGACTTACAGGCAGGTCAAAAGGTCGCCTTCAGTGGGACAACCGCTGAGCATTGGACATTTTCGTCCTATGGCCGTCTGATGAGCTACATCCTGTGTGATAGAGGAAACACGCTTGGAGCCATTAACGCCTGGTGTCAGGGGGTAGAGGAGAGTACGGGGGGGGCTGGAAATGGGAGGTATATTAATGTGAGGATCCTGGTGGATGGGAGACAGAGGCAGATACGGCCGACAGTGGCTGACAGACAATACACACATTTCTCAATAGAGTGCCATATGTCATACTGATGTAGGATTATCTGCAAAGCTGGAAATATCTTTTACATGGAGCGCTACATAAAGTGCTGCAGCACATGAACCTCTGAAGACACAATGAGGAACGATGAGCATTAACGTGGGATGGGATTGTTGTACGTACAAAACTTTATACATTCATATTCATGAAGCACGCGCAGACAGTCATTCTCTGAGCAGTAAAGCAGCCTCCTGGGGCGTCACAGTGGCTCAGCTGGCATGTCGTCCTCTTTTGTCTCTCCCAATTATTTCGGTCTCTTTGTGTGTGAACTAGCATATAATGGTAAAACTACAAAAGTCAGCCGCCAGTGATGAGCGGTGCCCAGGCAGCAGATCCCACTGGCACATTAGCGAGCAAAAAGTCAATGCCATCGTGGCGTGTTGAGGGACTTGTTCAACAACCGTGTTCTTTAAGGGGCTCAGGGCCGACATGTTACTGCGGCCCCAGCTTCGCAGTCGGCATCGCAGGTCAGCACCACAGTCTTTGTGTGTCAGGTCTCCAACACTTCACCCACCCTTCCATCAGCATAGTGGTGAGCAAATAATAAGTGAATCTTCATTTTTAGGTGAACTATCACTATGATGTGCACACTGTGGGTCTTCTCTGACAGCGGAGGCTTTGTTGAGGTATCCGAAATGCAGCAATGACAGTGGTCGACCACTAGATATCGATTTTTTTTTGTTTTTGGACAACAAATGCTCTGCTTTATACAACACAGAAAGTGACTCCATTTTGAGTGTGAAAATCGTTTTACCGTTAAAAGGGGGTGTGCTGCAAGACGAGTCGCGAGTCAAGGGTGACAGATCTCTTTCTACAGCAACAGTAGGTGGTTGCTTGGGGGGGTGGGGGTGGATTCCACTCGGGGCACAGATGGTTTTTCAGAAGATGGCAATTTTCGGAGCAGGGTGTCACCATTTCAGAATCACTTTGTTCCCTGTGCCTTTGCACTGTTGTCCCTCAAAGTCTGTTATGTGGCACAGTACAGCTGGTGTATTGTGAAGCAGCCCCACCACCATTATATGGATGTTTTGGGGGGATTTTCTATAGAACAACACATTTCTTCGATTCATTTTTCGCTTGTCAGATTTAAAGTTACAGTGCCGTCGCTGCAAGGATGCCGCTGTGTTTATCGCAGTTCTAGTTAATCCAGAGGCACAGAAATTGCTTTACTGTAACAACCACAACCGGAGCTGTACTCTATAAAAGAGACTGCACAGATTTTATGTTTCAGTGAATGTTTAATTGGGATTTTTGGCTTCACATTGCATCGATGCAGGCCAGTTGATAAACAGTACATGACACACCACAATGCCATAGAGTGTAGAACCCATTGTTAAACTTATCACAATTACGAGGAAAAAGAGAAGCCTTGATCGTACGGTGTTGACGTGACACCGAACTGCACACAACTGTCACACATAAACATAACTTTGAATTAAAGAGCCAGTTGAAGTAAGAGCAAGAGGCACTGATCAAAACCAAGATCAGATAATCTGCTGTCGGAGCTCATCTCGTCAACATGTCACCATCAATTTTGCGCCACTGTGCACCAAGTCCTTGATATCGGTGTCAGCAACAAGACACCTCCTGTACACTTAATCAGGAACATTTCATTTACAAGAAGAAACACGTGCTTATCATTGCTTTAGTGCTGCTAAGATAAAAGCTTATTATCCTGCTCCTACTTACTGTAAATGAGCACATTAGGGCTCTGCTGTTTATTTTCTTTCCATTACATGTAAATGAGAGGCACTGGGAGATGAATGGACTCATAGAGGCACAAACCGTTTTCTGGCCTGACTTAAGTTCACAGATCCCTCATATACTGATGGCTAACTTTAACCTCTGCGTTCACAGCTCCACTATTTACTTTAGTTTCTGGATGCAGTCAATGGTCTGCAGGAAGCATTGGTCCAGAACGAGGGAATACCTCTGAGGAGAAGGATGGAGAAAGGAGTCATTCAAACCTGGAATGACAAATAGGTGAGGCTGTTTACGTATGCTGTGTTTACATAAGTTTGTGTTTGGTTTGGTGGGTTATTGGGCATTTTGGAATAAATCTACACCTTTCTGCGTAATACGGCCTCATAAAACAATATTAAAATTGTTTGGCAGGGTGTAATTTATTTGGAGGTGATGACACCCTCTAATGACTGAAGTCAGCCGTTGTTGTGCTAATCTTCAGCGCAAAAAAAAGTAGGCATTGTGACCTCGCTCCTATCAGGGATCACATGTTCAAAATAAAAGCTTCGGGTACTATTCTGCATGCTCAAAAACACTGACTTCATTTGTCTGTGAAGTTGTGTCGCGGCATATATATATATATATATAAAAAAATAACAAATTATTGAGTTAAACATTTTCCCTGGAATTAGATGCAGTTCGGGACCGTGACAAGTATTTGCTCCATCAACACCTTTCTGACGCACACTGCTACATTTGATATACATTTGGCAAAACCTGCAGGGCACGTGGTCGTGAGGCTCCTGGTATCTCCTCTGCTCCTCCAGCGACACATCTCACTCCGCCACATTGGAGTGCGCCTCACCTTCCATCCAGGAGGTATTCAACACAAGCCCTTTTCTGTTGCCCTGAGCATAAAGGCTTTCTTCATCCTGTCCCGAGCGCTGATATTTTTGTCTTGTGGCACTTTCTCGCTCAGTCCAATGGGGACCTGCCAATCTCCCACAGGGCACACTGGAAGAAATAGTGCGGTATTTGAAGCAGCACACTAACTCAGCCACGGTTTTAAATTAAGCGTGATGTGGGAGGGGGGAGGGTGAGATGGGGGGGGGGGGGGGGGGGGGGGGAGCAGGAGAAGAGGAGGGTGTTTCTGCTGAAATCCTTCTGGCTGCATCGGGAAGAAAATAAGTCGGATGTTAGGATGAATGTTTGTATGAATGTGAGGGCCACTCCCACCAGGATACGCGCATCCAGAAAAAAAGCTCTGAATTAAGAGTTTAAGATCCCCTACGTGTGACGTGCTCTGGGGAACACAGGGAGGACTGCAGCTGGAGTTTGTGCAGCTTGAGTCCGCATTCATTTTCAACCACTATTCCCCCGCAGCCGGTTTCAAGTCAGAAATGATTAGCACTAATATTTAAAAGGAGTATTCCAGCTCTTTTTTGGGGGACCTAGCGGAGGTGTTTACTGTTTGGATTGGCCTGTCACACGTTTACGTACGACCATCTGGAGCCAACACAACTAGAATCCCTCGGAGGCTAACAGCCGTGAAGGCAAACAATATGTTCAAAACATCTGGTGAAGATTTGGCTCCATTCTCATTGATTCAATTGGACGTCTCGTTGGTTCACGCGAATAACTTGAAAACATGCATTGCTGCTCTCTACACCTGTAGCTGCACTTGGAGTTGCCAGCAGTGGAAAAAGACACGCATTGATTTAATAAAATGTGACAGAGACATTTATGAAACGGCAATCAAACAAAATATGAAGCCACCGGGAGATATCCTATCAGCATGAAGCATTTCTATAATCGTTAGGAACGCCTGCCTGGGGCCATTAGGGTTGAAACCCCGCTACTCAAGGTACTCAAGTGGTTAAACTCAGGTCACCCGAACTCGCAGAGGAAGAGTCATAATCTGCCGATGACGGTTCGAAAGTAGAAAAAGGAGGAGGATGAGGAGATCTGTGAGTTGTCTGTGCAGCAGGGGGAGGAGGAGACCCTACAGGCTGCTGTTTGACACGTGTGACAGCAGAAGGTAGGGCTCAGCTGGACGTGAGGCTGAGCAGGGACCAGCCAGCTTCCCTGGTTAGTGTCTCCTCTCTGCTGTCACAGGGCCTGCAGGAAAACATGCTTGACTTGTCTCATCACGTCACTGCAGAGCTACAGTCCACGGTGCAGAATGCTCTGTGGCGATGCCCTCAGCGCTTCCGCCCCCCCGCCCCCCCCCCATCTGAATGAGCAGCCATGAGACAACAAAACAAGAGCAACGTGGAAGTCTCAGTGTCGTCCAGAGCGTTGGCCATAGAAGGCGTGTGTGCAACGCGAATCTTACTGTGGTTTATAGATGTATATTCATGACAACCAAGGATGAAATTCAGAGTATGTAATATACGCAAAAAATAGAAAAATCGGCTGGACATCGTCACGCCCTCGTGTAATTGAGCCTTGCCATACGAGATCTACCCTCACTTTGAATCTAATTCGGTCCGCTCCAGCTGCTGCTCCAGGGTCACCATCCGGCGGCGCTCCTCCTGATACTTGTGCTCAGCCTCCGCACACCTCTGGGTCCAATCTTTTTCTCTGGAAGATTCAATTAAAAGAAGATTCTGTCAGTTACCAATTAGTTAAGATAGACATACGCTCAATTTATCTTGATGGTGTCAGTAGAAATGCACTTAAAACAAATGAGCACAAATAAATGTGTTTGTTACATCTCGTTATTCAACTTTTATGATTCCTTATTTGTGTCATTTTGCTTAGTTTTAAAGTCACATAAACTCTAACCTGAATGTTGTAAAGTGTTCAAATAAAAATAGAGGTCAGAGAGCAATAACTATACAATAAGTGTATATGGCCTTGAGATAGGCACGTCCTTACAATGGGCCATACATCCACACTGTGTCACTGTGGTGGAGGGTTGCAGCATTTCCTCAAACCCAGTTAGAAAAGGTTTGATACACTAAAGTGTCAGAATCGCTGTGTGAAAAGAAAATGGGAAAATCATTCCAAGGATTCAGAGTCCTTCGGGTAAATCAGTGTGACTGCTGCAAAACAAACTCGTACATGGATGCTGTCATCTGTAGGATAATGGCAGCAGACAAACAGCTGACAGTTTATTATATTCACATAAATATTCTTTAAGTCCCACACAGGATGTCTGCAGTGACAAAGGTAAATGGTGAACAGCCTCATGCTAGAAGATTACATAAGTGTCCAGCTGCTTTTCTTGTGATATTTTGTCTGAATCAGTAGTTGAATTAGTTTTCAAATTACAGATCAGCTTCAGAGATGTATGTTCTACCACCGAGTGGGACTTACATGGAAAGATTAAGTGATAAAATGTGAGAGGAAAAAATTTGTCCAGCAGGAAAATACATTGCAGAGACAAAAGTATAAATTACTTTGTCTGTAGGATGTTCACCAGCTCAGAGAGTCTGTCCTTCTCCACACAGAGGACTTTGTATTCACTACATTGGGTCATGAGGGCACTGACATCGGCTGAGCATTGGGGACATTTTGAAGAACCTGGACCCCTGAGATCAGAAGGAAACAAAAAGAACACTTAGTTTGTGCTATTAATTACGACACTAAAAAGTAAATCAGTAAAATCATCAAGCATAACAAGGTCCAAGGAAAAATTTTAAAAAATAAGCTTTATGTCCACTTACTTGAATTCTGAGCTGCTTTTCACAGAAGGCAGCACCAGTTTATGACCAAATTTAGAAAGTGAACTAGAATAAAGACAGTCAGTCGTATTAACACACAATAGACTGAGGCACCACACTAAATCAATAACCTGATGACTAAAGGTCCCCAGAGCTAAAATGATTAACCCTTATTTTCCCAGTCTTACATCTCTGTCAAAATTCAACAATAAAAATTTGTTAAGGATGAAAGTAAAATAATAGTCTAATGAACATCATCACATTTTAATCCTCTTATTATCATTTAGCAGGATTTCCATGAGCATACGTACCCTGACGATGTTATTCTCTTGTTAATGTCTCCCTCTTCAGGCAGAAAGCCTGCAGTGCAAATGGTCTTGTGGCTGGACTCTCCCTCTTCCTGTTGTAAACAAACATTTAACGCCACGCCTCACCATTTTTAACTGAATATTTTAATTATCTGTGACACAGCACAAAAACACTGGGTTTGTTTGAATGACCGAGGATTAGTTCAAATACCTTTTCATATAAAAAATTTGACCATTTTGTCAAAATGTAAATGTAATAACTTTTTTCCTTACCTGGAGGGAGAGCTGCTGGATTTCCTCCTGCAGTTCTTTGATCGTCTCTTCTCTCTCAGCAACTATCTGCTTGAGGTTCTGGACGAGAGCGTAGTGTTCTGCCGACTCGCTGCTCCGCAAGTTGCTCGGGTTCTGCTGGAGCTCCTTGCTCTGACCGCTCTGCTGTCGGCTGAGCCGTCTCAACACCTCCTGCATCTGGGTCTGCTGCTTCTGCCAGAGGGAGACGAGATAACAAGCAGGTACTGTAGAGAACTATGTGGTGAAACTTGGGCTCATCACAGAATATGCTGCTTTCTGCCTTCTGGGCTTTTTTGGACTTTATATATGTAACGTGGAATCCCTCAATATTTAGTCTTCTTTGTTCTGTGGAGCAAAACTGAATTGTGTATCAAATAAAAGGGTTAGGATTAATCTAACCATTGCCAATTAAATATATTCCTGAAACTTTGCATGTCACAGCTGTTTGAGCAAATGAAAACCTGTTAAATCCTCCAGAATTAACCCCATATTCTAAAGTGGTTAAACGGAAAACGGGTCATTTTTTTCTGCTGAAATTATCATGGATTATATAAATTATTAAAAGTTTAGTAGTTCTTTCAAAACACCTACTGTAAAATGAAGAAATACTAAAGTGTGTCTGTACGTAACTGTATATTTAATCTTTCTGTAGATATTTTCTTGTGTGTAGTTCCTTACCAGCAAAGCATCCACAAGCTCATTATCGTGTTTCCCCTTCTCCAGCAGGGTGGAAACTTGGACCTTCAGAGTTTTCATCTCAGCAGACAGAGATTTGTTCCTGGCTTTAGAGGCTTCCATCTTTTTCTTCCCATCCTCGTGGTCTTTCTGTAGGTTCTCATACTCCACTGAGATTCGCTGTACAAGAGAGCAGGGCCTCGCTACATTAAGAAAATCATATTTCAGTTCATTAAATCCTGTTTATAACATGTGTGTGTACGCACCTCGAACGCCTCCCTCTTCTCCTTCTCCATGGAGCGGATGTAGCTGAGGTTCCTCTCTTGAGGAGGGGTCTTCAGAAGGACCCCCGTGCCAAGGAACTCGTCCTCTACACTCAGGACGCTTGGCTGTCGCCGCTGAGTCGACTGGTTCAGCTGCTGCTCGAGGTCCCGCACCTGTGGAGCAAGGTCATTCCATCTATGACTGTTACACGGCTTGTGTGACAGCCCGATATTTACGATTTTACATTTTATTGACCAATTTTAAAAACACGAATCATTGATATTGTGTCAATGATGCTCATGTTGTGCAAATCAATACTGTGCCTCTAAAATCATTATCATGGTAATCATAATGGGAATATCTATCCACCATTGTTCTGACCATCAGCGGATCTGCACTTCCCTTGTAAATATTAGTATTAGTGGAATTTTTGGACAAATTAATGTGTAATACACTTGCCAATACACCAAACTGACTAACGTTATCAATACAATTGATATTACTAGTGACAATATCATTATTATTTGTTTTAATTTTCTAAAAATATCCTGCCAGCCCTAATGAGCAATCATGTATTAGTGGCTTTGAAAAGCCCTCTGTTAATGTGATTAACCGTGGCGCTTAAAGTTGAGGAGCAAATCACGATTGAGGATTTCCTTTAATTCACCCCCACCTTCGTCTGAAGAACCAGTATCTGTTGAGCGCGACCTCTGAAGCTCCCCGGGCAGCTCAGTAATTGCTGAAGGTTGACCTCCTCTCCAACCTCACTGATTAAAACCTGCAGCAACAGAAGAACAGATTTGAGATCATAGAGGTCATTGCATGATCTGCCACTCGAGCAGAAGAAAAAAACAAACAGATTCTACCTTCTGAGCTACTTTCAACTCCTGTTTGAGGGATTGGACCTGGTTTCGACATTCAGCCGATCTCAGTTTGGCTGCGGCTAATTTCTCCTGCAGAGATTTCACCGCTGGATTTTCCTGCGTTTGCGATCAAATGGAGAACGATTTTAGATTTGATTGCCGTCATAGTTAGGAAATATTTATTTTTACTGCATCTTCTTTAATAATTACCTCACAGTCTTCTGATAATCTCTTAATCTGGGATTTTGTGTCTGTGTTTTGCCCAGGGGGAGAGTGCACCAACGCAGACTGTAGCTAGGGGAAGGAGAACAACATTAGAATTATCTTGAATTATTGTGAACTTTAACAAACCTTCATCCGATAAATCAGATTAAATGACACCAGAGTTTGTTACCTCTTTCTCAAGCGCTTTGATTCTGTTGCTGTTTTGCTTGGACCTGGTCTTTTCTCTGTTGATCTCAGAGCTCAGCTCCCTGTTCTTCTTGGACAGGTCAACAATCCTGGTGGCTGCTGCGTCGCCGGCCAAGCCCGACGTGCCTGATGACCAAGACAAACGGTGTGAGCACATGTAATCATCTCTGGGGTGTATCACAAGTTTATGGTTCTTGCATCTACACCTGCTAGGGCCAGTCGTTCTTCTTCTCTTTTCCTCTTCAGGTGTTTAATTTCAAAATCCTTTTCTCCGAGGAGTTTGAAGAGACGACCATTTTCATCTTTGAGCTCTCGCAGCTCATCAAGCAAATTCGGCTCGTCGTCCTGCACATGTCTGTGGGAAGGTAATCAAGGTCAAAAACCAAGATTGATTATGCAGAGGATGAAGATTCCAAACCTCAAGTAACTCCCTAAGACATTTATGCTGCCCCTGAGGAAAACCACATTTGATTCATCCTCACTTTTTCTTAGCAGGCCGGTGGTCTGCCTGAATGTCTTGTTTCAACACACCCGAATCCTCCTGTGTAACCTCGACATTCAGCTTATCCGGTTCTTTCTCCTTCTTCCTGTCCAGCTTTCGCTTCTCCTGCTGCTTCTGCAGCGTTTGGAACTGAAGCCGCAACTCATCCAGCTCGTCATAGCGGGCCATGATCTGCGACACGTACACCATGAGCAGAGAATAACGATGGGAAATGATGGATAGAAATCAATATCATGAATAGAACGTGCATGTGTTGTCTATACTTATAAATAAAAAGGGATTTTCATGATATTATCAACACATTGTGGGGTTTGTATAGGCTGCATACATAGAGCAGCTTGGGTTGTATTTCTTTCACATTCACTATAGGTTACTCCATCGTTTGTTGTGTTGTTGTGTTGTTCTGGGAGGAAAAGTCACAATACACGGTTACTAATGAGTTGGAATTTGTGTTAATGGCAGTGACAGGGACAGCAGAGCCAGATGACAGTTGTTGTCCTACAGAGACATTAAAGCTCTCGAGCACGTTGCTGATGACTGTTGGTGTGAGGTGTGACAACAGGTTGAATCTGCCTCCAGAGCTTTTAGCAAAACACCAGTAATTGCCAGTAACCGACGTGCAAAGCAATTAGTGAGATAGTGTTGAAGTTAATAGTGAGTATACGCCGCAGGTTTCTCAAAGATAATAAAGAGAACAGCACAGATTAAATAGTGACCTCACCTGTGGTTCGGTTACGTGGTGAACGAGTCTCAAGATGTTTGTCTCTGCTGCATTCTGTGTGAAAGTGAAGCAGCTTCCCCATTGACTGCGGCGTCTCCGTGTCCATGGCAGCGGTCCCCCGAAGACTGAGATCTCGCGGGAGCAAGAATGAAGTCCCGCCCCTCCCCTGTCACTCTGATAGTTGCCTCTTGGTTGGTTTAGGCACGGAGATTGATGATTGGTTAGAGTTTACATGGTGGACCAATGAGAGGCAGAGGAGGAGCAAGTCTGCGTCCCACCTCGATTTTATTAAAAAATAAATAAAGGGGAGCTTTGAGTTATCTTACATAAAAACGTTGATGTTTTATTGATATAATATATTATATAATATTGCACCTTTCATACAAGAAATGCAGCCCAAAGAGCTTCAGATACAATATAGATAAAATAAAATCATGTTCAAATGTATTTCATATGAGTGAACATATTTTAGGTGACATAGGAAATATGCAAAAGAAAACAAAAGGAAAAAGAGAACAGAAAAGAAAGAAAGTGATACAAATTACAAAAGCACAGGAGTGTGGACAAGTGAAAGATCTATTTAAAGGCTGAAGTAAAGACAAATGTTTCAAGTTCTCTTTTAGAGACCTTTACTGAACTAGCTGCCCTTTTTAGAAACCAAACAATAAGTAATTAAACCTTGAAAATTGATGCAAACAAATCCTGCATAGGCCTCTAGTTCTGTTGATTTCCTACAGACATATTGTGTTACTTCTCAGATTCAGTTATTTATTTGTTCTGTGTCTTAGTTTCGCAGAAAACGACCCACATTACACAACACAAATAAACTAAAAGAACTGGCAAAACCATTGAGTGCGTCAACACACGATAGTTGCACAGGATAAACTGGAGCTCAGGTGTCACCGGTTCTCTGTTGTGAGGAACATTCGTCACTGCCAGGATTGCAGAGCCACAATGACTCAGCCTTTTACTGGATTTGCTCAACACACAGGGAAGTAATTCAATAAAACATTGACTTGTCAGTTACGGAGAACAGGAGGCTTTTATTTGATGGGAGTGGAAGGGTCATGTTCAAATATATGCAATAGTTTTGTTGTTTGGATTTTCTTGGACACCTGCTGTATCTCAGGTAAATGATCGGTAAAAGATGGTAACATTTAATTCTATCATTATTATTATTATTATTATTACCACTGCTAGTAATACAGCTTAAAAAGTACACACTGCAAACATTTCAGAATTAGAAGAATGGCCACTTTTATTTCGAGAGAAAAAGAAAAGAAACAAATATCAAAAAATAACTTTCTTCTGTATTTGCACACAACATTCAAAACTCCACTTTATTTATAACTTAACAAGGCGTCTATTCAAGCAGACATGATATCATATGGGTAACTGCACAATCTGTAGGTTGGATTTCAGTTGGTTTATACTGGAGGTCTCAAAAGACCGGGTGAAATACTTGACTCTGCATCACTACATTAGAGAAATTCGGAAAAAAAAGACGTGGCCTTTGCAATCAATTTGTACAAAACTATATATTTTACATTTTTATGGTTTGAAGATGGCTTACTTTTTTCTTTTTAAATTTTCTTGTGATTATTAAAAAAATGTTTTATGGAGTGATGCTATGGTGAGCCAAAAACGGCTTTTCTTCTAATAGTTTTATGAATGTGAGAGCTCAGGCCAGTGTTGTCAACGTCTTCCTCAAGATGCCTTTCTTTTCTTTGTTTTAAAAGGCTACGGTGCAAACAAGCATTTCATTTGGCAAAACATCCCAAAATTGGATCATTCAAGAATACAGAAATAAAAGGAAAATACACTGATTAGGCTGGTTGCTTTTAATCCAGATTCAACCTGCTCACACTGTTTCAAATATGCTACATTTTCTAAAAAACAAATTTACTCAAGTTAAGAGGCAAAAAAAAACTCCAGACTTAGCAAACCAGCTGGTTTTATATCCACAAACCCACACAGACTGACCAGTGTTTAAACAGCTGAGTCCAGTAAACCTCACTCTCAACACAGAAGTGGTAGCTGGGTACTACTTACAAGTTCAGAACTGTAGTCAATAAATTATATCTATTTACAGTAGGAGTGAGCTGCTGAAGGGGGTGCGTCCATACAAAGGATATGATGCACCTGTGAAGATAACACTCTACACACCTTAACATGAGGTATATATTAAGGGACATAAAACCAGTGTAGGAAGCCGGGTTCACTTGTTTTCCGCCGCCTTCAGTTCTCTGGGCTTTACGATGTAATCCCTGTACATCGTATATAGGACTCCTGCAAACAGAGAAACACGGGAATGAGTTAAATGAAAGGTCTCACATCTACTGAGCAGCAGATCAGACGAATATTGCAGCTCAGACTTTATCATCGACAAGTAAAAGTGGTCAGAATGGAACCAGGCAAAATCCTGCTCGATATTTTAATCAATATATTATACAAGTTTTTGGTGAGGGTTATTCCAAACATACGAGTATCAGGGACACTTTAAGTGAACTTAAAATCAACGGAGATTACAGGAATCACGTTGCATTTTTAAGTCAATAAGTTGATAACATCACAAGAACAAAAGTCATATTTTGAGTTATAATTTCAGTGCACATGTCATTTTACAGAGGAAATATCAGAAGATTAGTCTGCTGTCTGTTCTAAAGTGACAGATGTGCAGCATTTTGTTGAGTTATTCTCTATTCTGAAGAAGGGACCAAGCAGATTTTGAGGAAAAGGCCTGATTTTGAGGAGGAGGAATGGAAGGCCAGCGCTGGATCTCTGGCCTAAAATCTTTAGGAACTTTTCCCCCATTGCATTACAACTTTATTCCCATATTATTACGACTTCCTCCCCCATTACGACCTTTATACTCAACAGCTCAAATATAAGGCCCCAATACTCCATCGAACAAACCCCTACAACTCAAAAACATGTAACTGGGTTAAAAATAAAATAAACTGACACCATATAGCAAAGATTTTATCAGATAGATGACACATCCCCCTCTGTGTTAATATTCATTTCAGATAACTTTGGTAAGGAGTGTTCGTCCAAACCAGGGCTTTAATAAAAGCATTATGGTACAAACTGAAACCATTAGCTAACCACAGGTTACGTACCAAGAGTCATGGCTCCCACCACAAAGCCCTGAGCAGCTACTCTCATGTGGATCAGGTGCACTGACATTTTAGTGTCTCCTCGACTCTTCATCTTGATCAGTCTGTACCCGACGATGGCGAAGAACCCTGCTAGTCCTGCAAGGAGCCAGAAAAGAAAAGTTCAATCTACAATAACCACAACAAAACCGGGGTGTGTTGACTCTTGGTTTCTGAATTTCCCATGGGATTAATAAAGTATCCATCTATCTATCTTAACACAGATATGTGCAAACAAGGGGGATCCACACAGATCACTCTTAAACGATAAACACACTTCTACTTTAATCTGAAGGTGCTAAATTGAATGTGAGTATATCTAACTAATGGTCTCTTTATGATGTAATCATGAGGGCACAGCATGTACTGACCCACTGGAACAAATGGATTCTCCTTGGCCTTCCGCATGAACTTGGACTCATTCTCAGTGTAGGTGGACATCCTGACTGAAAAGACGAGGAAAAAGTTCAATAGTATATATACATATATTCCAATATTCAACTTATATACTCCAAGATACCATAGCATGCTAGCTCACTCAAAAGGGATTGAGTTCTCACTATAATCCTAAACTTCGCCTCTGGATCGTCTTAATGTTTTACCAATCGATACTGATCGATACTCTTCAAGTTTGTATCTCTCTGTTCTGACCATACAGTCTATGGTTCTGACCTGTGGTTGATCCCACGAGAAGAGCTCAGAGGTTACACATGAAGGGCAGAGCCGAGTCTCCTCCTCTTTTAAAGGCCTAAATAACTGCAAGTTTAACACACTGTCACACCCACTAACCGCTGTACATGTATAATCAAACAGTAGTAGCCATTTAAAGTGGTTTACAGTTCCCGAGCACATGTCATATTAGAGAAGAACGAGTGAGAATAAATAAGCCCAGAGAGGATTTCAGTCCTAACAGCTGATCGATCCCCCACACGATCCGGAATCTTACCTGTTTGGTTCAAGTGAGTCTGGCTGAATCAGCTGCGAGGAAAGTATCCGGAGTCGGTTTTATCTTAACGAGTCTTTTCAGATCGCACTTCGCATCAGCAGGAAGTAATGCGCCGGCTCCGTGATGTAACCAGCGGTGCACGCAGGTCCTACGTCATCAGGCGATCACGAGCGTGCTGCGTTCGTGCCACAGGAGAAAATGTGACATAAGAAACTCAACCTGGAAATGTCGAGGCTCGGGCCAATTATAGTACTGCGACTGCAACCGCGGCTGGCCACGCAGTTGCATCGACGGACTCGTTTTGGTTTATAGTTCCCCAAGGGTTGCGCGTGTTATAAAGCAATTCCCCGCCAAAACCATAGGCGGAGTAACGTTTTTTGTCGAAGACGACCTTAGAGACGACGTCTTTCTTCTTCGTCGACTATTTATTTACATCGCCACTGCGGCTCCTCGTAGCCTTTTTCTGGCGGATAAATCCGCCAGTCAGTGACGGGTTATACAACTGGTCATACATTCGGATCTCTTCTGCCAAACGCTCTTCTATTTGGTCCAAATTCGTTCTTCTAAATCTTCCATGGTTTCTGCCGGTATTATGGGGCATGAAACCGGAAACTAGACTCCGGACGGGATGTAGTAAGAAGACCAATCACAGCCTTGCGGGCTGCGTGATGCTCGCGTCGCTTTGTCGTATAGTATAGAAAAATTGGCGGACGCACGCAAACCGCAAGAGAGGGCACGCAAGGGGCTAGATTAAAGACCGTGAAACAAATGAATACAATCAAATTGTACCTGGGTTGCGTCCTTCAACATGAAAGCAATACCTGTTGCTTACTCTCTGATTGATGATGTCTTTGCACTAAATAACATTACATGACATAACATGACATAGTCTTTCTCTGGGCCTCATACTGTAGTTCACAGCTGTTAACATTTACCACAAATTTCCATTCCCAATTCTGGAACGATTTACTGGCTGTAATCGAAAATGCAGAGTATTTTTCTGATTCTAAATCCTTTATTAAAACGTTCTTAATTAAAAAGCTTTCATCTCTGTGTAAGTTTATTTTTCATTTTAAAGTGTCGTTTTATTATCCAGTCAAACATTCTGTAAAAGTACAAACAGGTAAATACAATAATTATTATTAGTGGTAGGGATAATTTGACCGATAGTAAACCCGAGGAGCATTGAACTCGGCATCAATAGTCCAGCCCCTTCGTAAATTCAAAGATGGTTAAAGGAGATTGAGATAAAGCTCCCACCACAATGAGCGTGTTGTCTTTTCTGGCGATCACGTAACAGTTTCAGCTCCTAATGAAGTATAGATTTTACTGTCCTCTAAACTCTTTAAATGTTAATGTAATTGTTAAATGAAGAAGTCTCTGTTATGTTTGGTCTCTTCGTGCTGTGCTCAGCCTGTATATTTCAACATCTTACTCGAAAAGGCCACAGCGTAACCGAACGAAGGAGGAAGTAGGTGGAGGTGAATCCTCTTGCTTCAGGTGTTCATCTCTGAGAAGACGGAGGGTGGACGTGCTTCACGAGGGATCGTGGCAGCACTCATTCTAATAATTTGGTAACTTTCTTAACAAAGTTACAAAGTGATTCACACGTCAATAAAACAACAATACAAAAGAGACATTTTAGAATAGAATTTATTTGATTTTATAAATGTTTAATTCAATACTTACATTTTAATAAGTGGTATCATTAAGTTCAAATCGTGTATTGTCATATACAAATTCCTGTATGATGAAATTCTTTCTTTGCCATCCAATATGAATACCATGTTTCATAACAATACAATTTTAAAGAAATTACGGAAATGATTATCAATGATAATCAATCAGACAAATGTATATGTTTATGATGTTATGTACTATCCTCCTACCTTAAATGAACGGTTCATTTGTGGCAGCAGTATTCGGTCATCTTGCCTTCTTCAAACAACTTGTAGTGATGCTCTTAACTGCACTTAGAATGTTTGGCTGTCATAGAATTTGATGAGGTACAGCTGTTAAAAGGGATGACTAAATATAAAAGACACTTACTCATCCCCTGAGCAGTTAAATCTCTGACGTCGCTGTGTCGTAACCTCTTCTTACCTTTGCTGTCAGGGCCATATTTAGTCTTTCTTGGGCCCAAGAAGAGATTTGGCCTGAGGTCCCTCTTCACATTTTATTCATAATTTTATTCACTTCATGCCTTTTCCACTCTTACAACTGTAAATAGACACATTGTCAACAATATGCTGCATAAAATCTCTCTCTCTCAGTGATGATTTTCCACTAAATTGCTTATAAAGTCAAATGATGACACATTTCCAGAGCAGATGTTGTGTTTGTTGAGTCAAGTAAGAAGTCACGCAACAAAAGAGCAGATCATAAAGACTGTATATATGATTGATACAAATTTGTTATCATGAACCCAGAGACAGTGGATTATTCTCATAAATTGAAAGAGGAATTCAATGGGTGTTGCCAGAATATAGGAAATAAGTAAGAATCAGTTAATCTATAACATACAAACTATACACACATTGCATTTCATATTCCCTTCTCTCTATAAAGTTACGTCATCACCAAACATTTTAAAACTTTTTAATTCAATACATCAACAAATTTATGAACCTCGTAAAAATAAAAACTTGCATACTGTTCAGCTGTTGCTTCTTTTGCAAGTTTCCAATGAGGTGTTAGAACCAGTAGGTGGTGCTCTACATAAAGGAAACCAACAGAGCAAACAGATGATAACGTAGCGTAGTAAATCAGATGACTTGACAAGTTCAGGAATGTTTTGGTGACGTTATTTTGATTCTTTTACTACGTTCAAAAGATGAACAATAAAATAAAGATAAAACTATCGTCGCAATGTGAGAGTCTTCTCGGCCCTCTACACTGATCTTTGTAACGAGGACATCGATCTGGATCCCTTTGTGCAATCCCTACAGTCCACTGGGCAGAGCTTTATCTTTAGTAGCTTTACTGTCACAAAGGTACGTGAATGTTTAATCTGCGGCGTGTCAGCAGTTTGAACCGTCTGGTTTCGCCAGAAAGTGGAGATTTTATCATAGACTTTCTCTTATCTTGAACTTCACCTGTTGTGTTAAAACCTTGAATTACAATTTAATGAATTTGTGTTTGAGAATTATTTTTATATTTTCCACACTTCTCCTAATAACAAAGCATGATTTTGAAAAAACAAATGACATTTTATGAAGCCAGAGTTGAAGATTTCCATGACATGGAGGTAAAATAAAAAAATGTACGTAATTAAAGGATCAACTATGACTCACAGGTTAATGAATGATATGCTACATCAATGCATTATTGCAATGTGTGTGAGCCTCAACAGTTTTTTTTGTGTTGCCTGCAACTGCTCTGAGTTAGGTTGTGGACAAGTGGTACAGGAAGTGGTAAATTACTTTTCATTTACAAAACGATGTGCTAGATTGGTTGATGTTGGGAAATCATTACCTCTAGTATTTGTTATTTTGTGAGCCTTATCCCCACCAGATTCTTAAAGTCACAGTAAATCTGTAACATTTGTAGTTTCTGTTTACTGCAAATCTAGAGTGAAATGAGAGACTGCTTTTGTTTGTTCTTTTACAAGGGGGGAGTGAATAATGACTAACCCTAAAGAACTAGTGAAAATTCCTTTTTTCACTGATTAGGCACATACCTGAATCTGATCCCAGAGGGAGGAGCAACATTTCTCTACATAATGCGGGATGTGGAGCTTAACTCCTAATCACTCTGTGTCTGTTACAGGAATCAGTCATGGGACTGCTGCTATCTCTCCTTCTTGCTTTACTCTCCTGTTTGATTGGAGGACTCTACCTACTTGGTGTGTTTCGACGGCACCGACCAGGTGAACCCCCTTTGGATAAGGGGCTCATCCCTTGGCTGGGTCATGTCTTGGAGTTTCGCAGGAACACATTAAAATTCATCGAGAGGATGAAGCAAAATCACGGCGATGTGTTCACAGTGCAGCTGGGAGGGTGTTATATCACATTCCTTCAGGATCCTCTGTCGTTTGGGGCATTTGTTAAGGAGAGTCGAGAAAAACTGGACTTCAGACCGTTTGCTAAACAGCTGGTGCAGAGAGTATTTGGATATGTGGCAGAGGGGGATGACCACAATTTTCTTCAGGTCTCCAGCAACAAGCACCTCAAGGGGGAAGGCCTGAAGGTATTGACACAAGCTATGATGGATAATTTGCAGAATCTGATGTCTCATGAAATCGGCTCAGCAGCAGACCAAAGCAGCTGGAAAGAAGATGGACTGTTTATGTACAGCTACAATATCCTTTTCAGGGCCGGCTACTTATCTCTGTATGGCAATGCATCTCCCAAGTCAGAAGAAAGTGAGGAGAAAGCCAAAGAGAAAGACAGAGCGGAATCTGAAGCCTTGTTTAAAGAGTTTCGTAAATATGACCAACTCTTCCCCGACCTGGCTTATGGGGTCCTCTCACCGAGGGAAAGGTTGAAAAAAGAGAGGCTGATGGAACTGTTCTGGGACACTCTGTCAGTGCAGAAGATGAAGATGAAGAACGAAATCAGTGGCTGGATCTGGGACATGCACCAGTATCGAGAGGAGAATGGTATGAAGGAATCAATGATAAGCAGATACATGTTCGTGCTGCTTTGGGCCTCTCAGGGCAACACAGGGCCAGCTTCATTCTGGCTGCTCCTCTTCCTCATGAAACACCCAGAAGCCATGAGAGCAGTGAAGGAAGAGATTGATAAGGTTCTGAAGGAATCAGGGCAGGAAGTGAGACGTGGTGGCCTTTCTATCAACCTGACCTTTGAAATGCTGAAAGAAACACCCATCCTGGACAGTGCTTTGGAAGAGACCCTCCGACTCTGTGTTGCACCTGTCCTCACCAGAGCTGTGCTCCAGGATATGACTCTCAAGATGGCAGATGGGCGTGAATGTATCATCCGCAAAGGTGACAGATTGGCTATGTTTCCTTATTCTGCTGTTCACACTGACCCAGAGATCCACCCTGACCCACATTCATTCAAATATGACCGCTTTCTGAATCCTGACGGGAGCAAGAAAACAGACTTTTACAAGAATGGGCAGAAGGTGAAGTTTTACTCCATGCCCTGGGGCTCTGGGGTCTCCATGTGTCCCGGGCGTTTCTTTGCCTCTAATGAGATGAAGCAGTTTGTTTTCCTGGTGTTGGCCTACTTTGAGATTGAGCTGAAGAATCCTGAGGAGAAGATACCTGAATTCGACTTCAGCCGATGGGGCTTTGGGTCCATGCAGCCTAACAGAGAGGTCCAGTTTCGATACCGACCAACATTTTAAACTCAACTAATCATTTTGACATGTCTGTCAGAATAGTTTTTATGATTTTTATCAAGTCTATAAGCTTTCATTTAAAAAGGATGTTTCTGATGAATGTTGGATTCCACAATGAAGTTTTACCTTTATTATTGTACCAGTGATAATCACATTAATTGTGTCAATAAAACGTTTTTGAATATTTTTTCGATAAATACATTTCAAACCTAAATATCAAGTCATCTAAATAACAGTTGACATGACACATTTTGTGTTTCCTTAGCCAGGTTTACTCATATGTAAGAAAATAAGTTGTTATCTTTAGTAGCTTCTAGCATCATTAAGCAAGTCATATCTATTGAGTTTCAAGGAACTGGTTTCAAAGGAATGGTCAGAAGATAAAGGTTAGGTTTTATTTGTGAAAATCATTTGTCCAAAAGCAGCAACTGTAGTGACTATAACATGTGTGCTGATTTCTGAAAATGATGACAGGGCCTGTTTTATATAAAGTGAGTGTAGTAGACATTTTTTTTTGTCTTTGATAAGTGAGTAACACCTGTAATCATCATGTCTCAAAATAAAAATCACTTTGTAAACATCCATAGCTCAGCTAACTATTAGCAATAGAAAATTCAGAGCTCTGGCCACCTGTGAACAGGTTTGTCTGATGCTGCTCATTTCTACATCAAGTCATCAATGGTATTGGCTTTCATTCTGTGTGGAAGAGTTTATCTCCACAAAAACCTCCTATAGTTCTTTCCCAAATGCACCACTTTTCTTCACTCAATTCAAGAGCCCCCATGGAAATTATGCATCAGAGCATACTATTTGTTTTGCTCCCATGCCTTTAGAATAAATTTACATGCAGGGAAAAATATACATTTACATTAATATTTTGCAAATTAACTTAAATCTTAGTTGGATCTTAGTTTATCCCTCTCATTTTGGCTCCATGCAGTGAGACACTATTTAAAATGTCAACATTAATCAAATATGAACCTTTAATACCCGTTGAGTCATGTCAAATGTCACTCACACACACGTGTCTCTATAGTTGTGAGGATACTCATTGACCTAATGCCCCTTACCCTATCCTTAACCATCACAACTAAATGCCCCAATCCTAACCTAAACCTAATTCTAACCCTAACCTAATTACTGGATTCCTGCCCAGGATGCTCCACCATAAGGTATAGAATAAGTTACAAGTGATAAGTTGCATCTATTACCATGCTGTCTGTTAGGCTGACAGCTACAGGGATGATTGTATTGGATTTGAATGAACGTGGACTTCGGCACTATCATTTTTAGAAATGATAATAACGGCTACTGGGTCATTTAAAAAGAAGTGTCAGAAAAGAACATGGATTGCTTGTTGCATTTCTAATCTAGACATTTTCTGTACAATCATAGGATAGTGTATCCTGTTTCAAACAACATTAAACAAACAAGGAAATAAGAGTCAAAGATGTCTCTTTAAATGAGACAGGGATGTTATCAGTTTGCCAGGAAAACATGTTTCTGTGCCATCTTACACTGCAATATGGCAAATTCCAAAACCACTGAAATGAACAGTAAATAATTAACTATTTCCCTCAAACTAACCCCAATGTTACATCGGGGGACCTTACTACAAATTAGCTATGACTTATGTGTGCAGTCAGGTCCTTCATTGGACCAAAAAAAGTTACTCATTGACAGCTTTATTATTTCTATCAGTATTGGGGCTGTTATCTTTAACTGGTGAGTGACAACAGTCTACGGATCATTCACCTCAGTTGGTATCTGTACAGTTTTACAAAATATTTGGAAAGCACTTGAGGATTCTGTGTTGTGTTAACACGACTGTCATCTAGTGGCTAAAATTGTCCAATAAGAGAAGAGAAAGATGAGCTCTAAACTAGTCTATGGATATCATTGCTAAAAGGTGGAGGCTGGGGTGGTGGAGGTGAGTTGCCAGCAGCAGAGCCCAAGTGTCAGTGTAGGTGAGCAGGGATTAGTGAGAAGCAGGTCTTATTTAAATGGACCGCTTTGTTGAGAGAATGGGCTGTGATTGGTAAGTGACTGACGAACAACCATAAACCTATCAGTAGCTGACAGCTGATCACAGCTGGAGCACATGAGTCTGTTTCCTGTATGAACTAACACAATGCTTCATTTCAGTCAGGAACACTTTGGCATGAATTTACAATTTATTGCACAAATGGGAACACAGTTATGACTCCATTCATTTGAGACATGCAAGCAACCCTATAACAATGGTAGCCCAGTGCTATATAGATTATATATATTACGGAAAATTATTTAAAAAAAATACAACAATGCAAGGCAATTGTAAAGAAATTACGGAAATATTTATCAATGATTATTAATCAGACAAATGTATTGTGATATACCACTACCTTAAATCAACGGTACATTTATGGCAGCAGTATTCTGTTATCTTGTTTTTTATTTTAATGATGACACTTAACTTTCTTCAAACAACTTGTAATGCTGCCCTTAACTACACTTAGAATGTTATGTTGTCATAGAAATTGTATTTGTTTTAGTTTGTGGTATTTCTTTGACTAATATCCAATGCATACTTTTGTGTAACCTCCAGTTGTGTGATTTCCAAAGATGGATGAGGTAAAGCTGTAAAAGTGATGACTAAATATAAATGAAACTTACTCATCCCCTGACGTTGCTGTGTCGTATGCTCTTCTTACCTTTGCTGTCAGGGCCGTATTTAGGCTTTTTTTGGCCCATGGAGAGATTTGGTTTTGAGGTCCCTCTTCACAAAAGAACCATTTAATCTATTACATAAAAACATACACATATTGCAATTCATTTACTCTTCTCTCTATGAATTAACATCTTCACCAAACATTAAAAAGCTATTTAATTCACATACAGCTCCGCTGTTGCTTCTTTTGCAAATTTCCAATGAGGTGTTAGAACCAGTAGATGGTGCTCTATATAAAGGAAACCAACAGAGCAAACAGATGATTAGTTCAGATAAGTTTTGGCGACATTACTTTGATTCTTTTACTACTTTTAAAAGATGAACAATGAAATAAAGACAAAACTAACCGTAACAATGTGAGAGTCTTCTCGGCCCTGTAGACTGATCTTTGTAACGAGGACATCGATCGCGATCCCTGTGTGCAATCCCTACAGTCCACTGGGCAGAGCTTTGCCTTTAGAAGCTTTACTGTTACAAACGTGCATAAATATTGAATTTGCGATGAAGCATGTCAGCAGTTTGAGCCGTTTGGTTTCGCCAGAAAGTGGAGATTTTATCAAAGACTTTTAATTTGAACTTCACCTGTTGTGTTTAACCTTGAATTACAATTTAATGAATTTGTGTTTGAGAATTATTTTTATATTTTCCACACTTCTCCTAATAAAAAAGCATGATTTTGAAAAAACAAATGACATTTTATGAAGCCAGAGTTGAAGATTCCTATGACATGGAAGCAAAATAAAAAAATGTATGTAATTAAAGGATCAACTATGACTCACAGGTTAATGAATGATATGCTACATCAATGCATTATTGCAATGTGTGTGAGGGCCAACAGTTTTTTTATTGTGTTGCCTGCAACTGCTCTGAGTTAGGTTGTGGACAAGTGTTACAGGAAGTGGTAAATTAAATGTCATTTACAAAACGATGTGCTAGATTGGTTGATGTTGGGAAATCATTACCTCGTGTATTTGTCATCTTGTGAGCCTTATCCCCACCAGATTCTTAAAGTCACAGCAAATCTGTAACACTTGTAGTTTCTGTTTACTGCAAATCTAGAGTGAGATGAGAGACTGCTTTTGTTTTTTTTACAAGGGGGAGTGACTAAGGCAAGCATCTGCTGATGCGAACCTCATGTGTAACATTTATGCATGTGGTTGGCTGTTCATGGAAAATTCTTTTTTTCACGGCAAATACCTGAATTTGATCCCAAAAGGGAGGAGCAACATTTCTCTACATAATGCAGGATGTGGAGCTTAACTCCTAATCACTCTGTGTCTGTTACAGAAATCAGTCATGGGACTGCTGCTACCTCTCCTTCTTGCTTTACTCTCCTGTTTGATTGGAGGACTCTACCTACTTGGTGTGTTTCGACGGACCCTTTGGATAAGGGACCCATGCCTTGGCTGGGTCATGTCTTGAAGTTTCGCAGGAACGCATCAAAATTCATTGAGAGGATGTGTTTGAGAAAATGTGTATAATTCCACACTTTTTCACATAATAATAATAATAAAATAAATAACATTTTATTAAGCCAAAGTTGAAGATTTTTAAGAAATGGGACAAAAAAAAAGATTAAACATAACAGCCCCAACACTGATAGAAATAATCAAGCTGTCAATGAGTAACATTTGCTGGAACGATGAAGGAACTGACTGTACATATACGTCACAGCTAACTTAAAGTATGGTCCCCCGATGTAACATTTGGGTCTAGTTTTAGCCATTTAAAACAATAACTGTGGGAAGAAAATGAAAAGTGTTAATTCTTTACTGTTTATTTCTATGGTTTCGTAATTTGCCATATTGCAGTGTAAGATGGCACAGAAACTTGTTTTTCTGACAAACTGTTAACATCCCTGTCTCATTTAAAGATACAACTTTGACTCTTATTTCCTTATTTGTTTAAAGTTGTTTAAACAGGATATGCTATCCTATGATGTACAGAAAATGTGTAGAAGCAATCCTTGTTCATTATCATTTCAAATATTTATACAGCCGATGTCCACATTCATGCAAAGCCAATACAATCATGCCTGTAGCTGTCAGCCTAACCGTCAGCATGGTGATAGATGTAACTTATCACTTGTTATTAACTCATTCTAAACATCATGGTGGAGAATCCTGGGCGTGAATCCAGAGGTTCTGTTTCAAAGTCATTTTTCCTCAAGACCCCTCACCACCAAGGACAGGGAGGACACCCATGGAGACCAGCATCCTGCCAAAGGCCCCATTGTTCCCCAGCCCATCCCTCACCATTACCATGACCACCAAGTGTTCATCTGTTTGATCCAGGATGATTCAAACTACCACCCCATTCATTCACAAAGAAATTAACTGTCATGTTACATTGGAACTCTAAAACTTAGCGCTTCCTAATGTAGCTCTGTGGGTGTGTGTGCGTGTGTGTGTGAGTGTGTGTGTGTGTGTGTCTGTGTTCCTGTACTTAAACCTTTGTTAGGACCATTTCATTTTAAGCATAGACTCTATGAGTGAGGACGTTTTGGCCTGCCCTTCCTTAGGGTTATGACTTGGTTTTAGGGTTAGGGCGTAAGTGTGTGCGTATAGTTAAATATTTATGTTGTTTTGATATTTTCTTATATTGTCCAGTTTTTGTAGTTTAAGTTTTGTGCAGTTGAATTATATTTTGTATATTGTGTTTTCTATATTCAAGTATATTCTGTTTTGAGCGCTGTTTGCGTCTTTTTTGCAACAGTTTGAAGAGGCCGTAAGGCGGTTCTTCATATAGGTGCGTGGTGGAGCCAGCGCGGTTTGGTTAGTGACGCGCATGAAGAGTGGTGAGTGAGGAGTCTGTAGGAGTAGACTCAAACAAGTTTTGACCGTTAAATATACCTGAAATATACGTGACATTTATGTGGACTGTGCGTAAAATGTGAATGGCATTTACGTGAAGATGATGGGAAAGTGATTGTTGACGTCAGTGATGATAGATAAAGTGACATTGCGACCAGTATGGAATTAAGGCACGCCAATCATCGATAATGGATCGGTTGAACGGTGTTACTGAAGTCAGCTGGAAAGGAAAATAAAATCAATCACTTCAAGTGTAATCAGCCTCCTGGATTCGTTTAACATTGGGTTACAACGGGACGGGGTCTGATGTTTGGACACGAGTCAGCTGTGAAATTACTCCTCAGACACAAGCAAGTGGCCATCATATTGGAACTTAGTGGAGTGGCCACTACATCAAGTCAAAACGTGCGAGCGCAGCGGACTGCGCAGCTACCGTAACGTGAAGATGATGGGAAAGGAGGACAAACGGTTTATTTCCTCTGTGTCTAACTCAGTTAACCATGCAAACGGACATTATTATATTAATCTACCAACAAAGAAACCTCTGATTATTATGCCAAACAACCGAAGTGCTGCAGTGCAGCGAGTGCTGAACCTCCAGAAGAAGCTCATCAAGAACCACAAATTTCACCAGGAATACAAAGACTGTATGAATGACTTGTTAAAAAAGGGGTATGCAGTTGAGTTGCCAGAAACACTGCTGAACCTACAGAACGGGAAGGTTTGGTACATCCCACACCATGGGGTTTACCACCCACAAAAGAAAAAGCTCCGTGTGGTTTTTGACTGCGCTGCAAGTTATCAGGGCACTTCGCTGAACAAAGAGCTGCTTCAAGGACCAGATCTCACAAACACTCTCCTTGGAGTGTTAACAAGATTCGGGCAGGAGCATGTTGCGCTAATGGCGGATGTTGAAGCCATGTACCACCAAGTAAGAGTTCCAGAAGAGGACACAGACCTCCTGCGTTTCTTGTGGTGGCCACAAGGAAATCTGACACAGGAAGTTAAAGAGTACAAAATGGGTGTACACCTCTTCGGTGCCACCTCATCCACTAGCTGTGCCAACTATGCTTTAAGAAAAACAGCAGAAGAAAACAGACCAAAAGCATCACCTGAGGCTGTGGACACAGTTCTCAGGAACTTTTATGTGGATGACTGTCTAAAGTCAGTAAGCAGTGATTCTGATGCTATTTCCCTAGGTAGTGACCTCATGACCCTGTGTGCTGCTGGAGGCTTCCACCTGACAAAATGGACAAGCAATAGCCGAGCTTTCTTAGTGGCTATTCCTGAAAATGTGAGGGCAAAAGAAGTTAAGGACTTGGACCTGTCTACGGATGCCCTTCCTGTTGAAAGAGCACTAGGCGTGCTCTGGTGTATTGAGTCAGACTGCTTCAAGCTTCGGGTCAATGTCACCCAGAGACCAGTCACAAGAAGAGGAGTGTGGGAGAGACAAGTGAAATCAGTGAAAAAGGTTCTCAAGTCTGTGCTTCGCGAGCAAACAATAGATGACGAGTGTCTTCAGACTTTATTATGTGAAGTTGAGGCAATACTTAATGACAGACCACTAACGACATTGTCTGAAGACCCGAATGATCTTGAGGCTTTGACACCTAATCACCTGCTGTTGTTAAAGAAGAAGCCCTTTCTTCCAGCAGGCCTGTTTCACAAAGATGACTGCTACTCACGCCGCAGATGGAAGCAAACTCAGTATCTCGCAGACCTGTTTTGGAGAAGGTGGGTGCGTGAATATCTACCCAGCCTGCAAGAACGTCAAAAGTGGAATACTGTCAAGAAAAAATATGGAACCAGGACAAATTGTAATGATCCTGGATGACAATGCCCCCCGGAGCTCCTGGCTCCTGGCTTCTCTGCCTCATATGTGACGTGGACACTTAGAGTAGCTGCAGGCGTCTGCAGGGCCAGAGTGTAAGCGTATTGCTACTCGGGAACTGAAAGGAGAAAGTGACTCTTGAACATGTGAAGCTCCATTACGGGGTGAAGACGGATTAACTCCTCTCATGTGTGTACAAAGTGTAAAAAAAAAAGAAAAAAAAAGGTGTCATTTATAAGTTGATGATATTTTGTTGTAACTTGGCTCTTGTGACTATGTTGCACGTAAATAATTATAAAGTTATCCTGCCTTATAATTAGGGGCCGGAATTGTAAGAGCCATTATGCAGCAAGTGTGTGCGTATAGTTAAATATTTATGTTGTTTTGATATTTTCTTATATTGTCCAGTTTTTGTAGTTTAAGTTTTGTGCAGTTGAATTATATTTTGTATATTGTGTTTTCTATATTCAAGTATATTCTGTTTTGAGCGCTGTTTGCGTCTTTTTTGCAACAGTTTGAAGAGGCCGTAAGGCGGTTCTTCATATAGGTGCGTGGTGGAGCCAGCGCGGTTTGGTTAGTGACGCGCATGAAGAGTGGTGAGTGAGGAGTCTGTAGGAGTAGACTCAAACAAGTTTTGACCGTTAAATATACCTGAAATATACGTGACATTTATGTGGACTGTGCGTAAAATGTGAATGGCATTTACGTGAAGCTGATGGGAAAGTGATTGTTGACGTCAGTGATGATAGATAAAGTGACATTGCGACCAGTATGGAATTAAGGCACGCCAATCATCGATAATGGATCGGTTGAACGGTGTTACTGAAGTCAGCTGGAAAGGAAAATAAAAGCAATCAATTCAAGTGTAATCAGCCTCCTGGATTCGTTTAACATTGGGTTACAACGGGACGGGGTCTGATGTTTGGACACGAGTCAGCTGTGAAATTACTCCTCAGACACAAGCAAGTGGCCATCATATTGGAACTTAGTGGAGTAGCCACTACAGTTAGAATTAGGTTTAGGCTAGGGTTGGGGCAACGTTTGGGATTTAGTGGTGATGGTTAAGGTTAGGGTAAGGGCTGGGGAATGCATTAGGTCAATGAGTATCCTCACAACTATAGAGAGACCTGTGTGTGTGTGACATTTGACATGACTCAATGGGTATTACAGGTTCATTGATTTATGTTTACATTTTAAATAGTATTGCGTAACATGGAGCCAAATTGAGAGGGAGAAACTTAAGCCTGAAACATGCTTCTGCGACTGCGTCTGCGTCTTTTCACGCCGCTGTGGCGCAAGACTCGTTGTCATTCATGCTTCCCCAACCGTTGCGCGTCTTACAAAGCAATTCCCCGCCAGAACACTAGGCGGAGTAATGCTTTTTGTCGAAGACGACCTGAGAGACGCCTTCTTTCTTCTTCATCGATTGTTTATTTACATAGCTACTGCGGCTCCTTGTAGCCTTTTTCAGGCGGACAAATACGCCAGTCAGTGACGGGTTATACAAGTGGACATACTTTCGGATCTCTTCTGCCAAACGCTCTTCTATTTGGTCCATATTCATTCTTCTAAATCTCCCGTTGTTTCTGCCTGTATTATGGGGCATGAAACCGGAAATGCAGCTCCAGAAGGGATGTAGAGCAGACCAATCACAGCCTTGCGGGCTGAGTGAGCTTGCAGAGCTTTGCCGTAAATTTTAGAAAAGTGGGGCGACGCCCGTCAGCACGTAAGAAGGGATACATAAGCACATAAGGGACCCGGAAGGGCTCTTGCGCTTACGGGCCCGTGAAAACGCAGAAGCATGTTTCAGGCTTTAGATCCAACTAAGATTAAATTAAATGCCAAAATATAAATGTAACTGTATATTTTTCCCTGCCTGTAAATTTATTCTAAAGGCATGGGAGCAAGACAAATAGTATGCTCTTATGTGTAATTTTCATGGGGCTCCTGAGTTGAGTGAAGAACAGTGGTGCGTGTGTGAAAGGAGTTTTTGTGGAGATGAACTCTTCCAAACAGAATGAAAGCCAATAGCATTGATAGCATGATGGAGAAATGAGCAGCATCAGACAAACCTGTTCACAGGTGGCCAGAGCTCTGAATTTTCTAAAGCTAATAGATAGCTGAGATAAGGATGTTTACAAAGTGATTTTTATTTTCAGACATGATCAGACAATGAATATCTGTAATTACTTCTGCAGTCTTGACACTTTTAAACAATAAAGATTACAGGTCTTATTCATTCATCAAAGACAATGAATTTTTTTTCACTTGTTTTAATATGTTGTCAGACAAAATATGCGTCACATCCTATTGCGTCTAGGGCACGGCAGCTATATGTTTTATTTAAAGATTACGGATTCTATTCATTTATCAAAGGTAATTTTTTTCTTTTTCTACTCATAAAAGCAAAAAAGAAAGTTTTGAAAAAAATGCATAATTTTCAGAAATAAGCACACATGTTATAGTCACTACAGGTGCTGTTTTTGGACAGACAACTTCCCCAAATAAAAAATAACATTTATCTTCCGATCATTCCTTTGAAACAAGTTCCCTGACACTCAACAGATATGACTTGCTAAATGATGCTAGAAGCTATTAAAGAGAACAGCTTATTTTCTTTTATCTGAGTAAACCTGGCTAAGGAAACACAAAATTTGTCATGTCAACTGTTATTTAGATGAGCTAATATTTAGGTTGGAAATGTATTTATCGCACAAATATTTAAACAACTTTTTATTGACACAATTAATGTTATTATCACTGGTACAATAATAAACGTAAATCTTCATTGTGGAATCTAACATTTTTCCGAAGCAGAATTCTCAAATGAAAGCCTAAAGACTTGATCAAAATAGAAAAAACTATTTTGACAGACATGTCAAAATGATTAGTTGAGTTTAAAATGTTGGTCGGTATCGAAACTGGACCTCTCTGTTCGGCTGCATGGCTCCAAAGCCCCATCGGCTGAAGTCGATTTCAGGTATCTTCTCCTCAGGATTCTTCAGCTCAATCTCAAAGTAGGCCAACACCAGGAAAACAAACTGCCTAACTTCACTAGAGGCAAAGAAACGCCCCGGACACATGGAGACCCCAGAGCCCCAGGGCATGGAGTAAAACTTCACCTTCTGCCCATTCTTGTAAAAGTCTCTTTTCTTGCTCCCGTCAGGATTCAGAAAGCGGTCATATTTGAATGAATGTGGGTCAGGGTGGATCTCTGGGTCAGTTTGAACAGCAGAATAAGGAAACATAGCCAATCTGTCACCTTTGCGGATGATATATTCACGCCCATCTGCCATTTTGAGGGTCATATCCTGGAGCACACATCTTGTGAGGACAGGTGCCACGAGGAGTCGGAGGGTCTCTTCCAAAGCACTGTCCAGGATGGCTGTTTTCTTCAGCATTTCAAAGGTCAGGTTGATAGAAGGGCCACCACGTCTGACTTCCTGCCCTGATTCCTTCAGAACCTTATCAATCTCTTCCTTCACTGCTTTCATGGCTTCTGGGTGTTTCATGAGGAAAAGGAGCAGCCAGAATGAAATGGGCCCTGTGTTGCTCTGAGAGGCCCAAAGAAGCACGAACATGTATCTGTTTATCATTGACTCCGTCATACCATTCTCCTCTAGATACTGGGCATTGTCCCAGATCCAGCCACTGACGTTGTTCTTCATCTTCATCTTCTGCACCGACAGAGTGTTACAGATTAGTTCCCTCAGCCTCTTTGCTTCCAACCTTTCCCTCGGTGAGAGGACCCCGTAAACCAAGTTGGGGAAGAGTTGGTCAAATTTACGAAACTCTTTAAACAAGGCTTCAGATTCTGCTCTGTCTTTCTCTTTGGCTTTCTCCTCACTTACTTCAGACTGCGAAGATGTATACCCATACAGAGATAAGTAGCCGGCCCTGAAAAGGATATTGTAGCTGTACATAAACAGCCCATCTTCTTTCCAGCTGCTTTGGTCTGCTGATGAGCCGATTTCATGAGTCATCAGATTCTGCAAATTATCCATCATAGCTTGTGTCATTACCTTCAGGCCTTCCCCCTTGAGGTGCTTGTTGCTGGAGACCTGTAGAACAGTGTGGTAATCCACCTCTGCCACATATCCAAACACTTTGTGAACCAGCTCTTTAACAAACGATAAGAAGTCCAGTTTTTCTCGACTCTCCTTAACAAATGCCCCAAACGACAAAGGATCCTGAAGGAATGTGAAATAAAACCCTCCCAGCTGCACTGTGAACACATCGCCGTGTTTTTGTTCCATCCTCTCGATGAATTTTGATGTGTTCCTGCGAAACTCCAAGACATGACCCAGCCAAGGGATGAGCCCCTTATCCAAAGGGGGTTCACCTGGTCGGTGCCGTCGAAACACACCAAGTAGGTAGAGTCCTCCAATCAAACAGGAGAGTAAAGCAAGAAGGAGAGGTAGCAGCAGTCCCATGACTGATTCCTGTAACAGACACAGAGTGATTAGGAGTTAAGCTCCACATCCCGCATTATGTAGAGAAATGTTGCTCCTCCCTCTGGGATCAGATTAAGGTATGTGGATATTGAGAAAATTTTAAATTTCCATGAAACGCCAACCGCATGTTTACTTATTATACACATGATGTTCATATAAGAAGAGGTTTTGCCTTAGTCCAGGGGTAGGCAACCTTTACTATCAAAAGAGCCATTTCGCCCACTCTTCCCCTGTGTTATCATATTTGATAACACAGTGTATAATTGTATATTTATTTATTTATACATAAAAAAAAAGATAGTTACTTTTATTCATGAAATTATAGAATGACAATAAAGGAAACTGTTGACCTTTTTATTGTTATTTTTACCTATTACAACAAATAAATACACAAATCTCTTATGAAGAGAAGAGCACAATACACTGGCATGTGTAGGCCTACTTTGAAATAAATTAAACACAGAACTATGCAGGCCTATTTGAGTCCTCCTCACATTTGTTGGAAATGTATAAAATAACAAGTAGCCTACTTTAAAATAAATAAAACATATAGCTTCCGGGCTGTAGACGTAATAGGATGTGACGCATATTTTAGCTGACGACATATTGAAACAAAAAATGAAATATATAAAATATATATTTACATTCATATTTTGCAAATTAATTTAAATCTTAGTTGGATCTTAGTTTCTCCCTCTCAATTTGGCTCCATGAAAAGCGACACTATTTAAAATGTAAACATTAATCAAATATGAACCTTTAATACCCGTTGAGTCATGTCACATGTCACACAACGCAGTTCTGACCTAATGCAGTGGTTCTCAAATTGGGGGGCGCTGGAGACACTCTCCAGGAGGGGACGCAATGTCAAAGACAAAAAAAAATAATAATACAAAAAAAAAAAAGCTGACGACCTGTCACTGCTTAGTGAAAGCTCCCTCAGTGGCGAAATGCTAGGGGCTGGACTGAAACAAACAAATCAAATACTGTTTCGTTCCTGATCCACCAATCAAAAGAGGTCCCGGCAGACACCACTCTGGTTCCGGCGTCAGAGGTCCTCGCGGTGCCAGCTCCAGTCCCTGTTCCACGCCGGAGGGTCCCAGCAGACGCCACTCTGGTTCCGGCGTCGGACGTCTAAGCGGTGCCATTTCCAGCCCCTGCTCCATTCCCTGCTCCAGTCCCTGCCCCGAGCCGGAGGCTCCTGGCTGACGTCCCCTGTGTTCCGGCGTCGGAGGTCTTCACGGTGCCAGCTCCAGTCCCTGCTCCTGTCCCAGCTCCAGTCCCTGTTCCACGCCGAAGCGTCCCGGTAGACGCAACTCTGGTTCCGGCGTCGGAGATCCTCTACTTAACACAATCCTCACAGTGATGGCCTCCAGCAACAACAATCCACCATCTCCAAGCATAGCACTGTCTCCAAGCTAGCTGTCTATCTATCTATATATTGTGGTGTAGTTGAGGGCGGTGGTGGCGGGCGGCGCGAGGGGGGCCCAACTACCCCTAACCAGCTTTGGCGGGGCCCAGCTTGCAAAAGTTTGAGAACCCCTGACCTAATGTATTCCCCAGCCCCTTACATTATCATTAACCATCACTTTTAAATGCCAACCGTTGCCCCAACCCTAGCCTTAACCTAATTCTAACCCTAACCCTAAAAGTAAGTCTTAACCCTAAGAAAGGGCCGGCCAAAACGTCTTCACTTTCCTAACAAAGATATGAGTACAGGAAGCCGCACCCACACACAGAGCTACATTAGGAAAAGCTAAGATTTAGAGTTCCAAAGTTACATGACGGTTAATTTATTTGTGAATGAATGGGGTGGTAGTTATAGTCATCGTGGATCAAACAGATGAACACTTAGTGGTCATGGTAATAGAGGCGGATGGGCTGTGGAACAATGGGGCCTTTGGCAGGATGCTGGTCTCCCGAGTGTCCTGACTGTACTTGGTGGTGAGGGGTCTTGAAGAAAAAGGACCCATTGTCCGTGTCATCCCTCTGAGCCTGAGCAGTGAAACAGAACCTCTGGATTCCTGTCCAGGATGCTCCACTATGATGTATAGAATAAGTTAAGTGATAAGTTTCATCTATTACCATGCTGTCGATTAGGCTGACAGCTACAGGGATGATGCATTGCCTTTGCATGAACGTGTACTTCGGCACTATAATTATTTGAAATGATAATGACTACTACTGGGTCATTTAAAAGGAGGTGTCAGAAAAGAACAAGGATCGCTTGTTGCATTTCTAGTCTAGACATTTTCTGTGCAATCATAGGATAGTGTATCCTGTTTAAACAACATTAAACAAACAAGGAAATAACATTTATTTATAGAGATATTGTGTTAAATAACAATATTGACTCAAACTTACTTCAATGTTACATCGGGGGAGCTTACTGCAAATTAGCTATGACGTCTGTGTGCAGTCAGTTCCTTCATTGGACCATCAATGTTACTCATTGACAGCTTGATTATTTCTATCAGTATTGGGGCTGTTTTCTTTAACTGATGAGTGACAACAGTCTACGGATCATTCACCTCAGTGGGTATCTGTACAGTTTTACAAAATATTTGGAAAGCACTTGAGGATTCTGTGTTGTGTTAAAACGACTGTCATCTAGTGGCTAAATTGTCCAATAAGAGAAGAGAAAGATGAGCTCTAAACTAGTCTATTGATATCATTGCTAAAAGGTGAAGGCTGGGGTGGTGGAGGTGAGTTGCCAGCAGCAGAGCACAAGTGTCAGTGTAGGTGAGCAGGGATTAGTGAGAAGCAGACCTTATTTAAATGGACTGCTTTGTTGAGAGAATGGGCTGTGATGGTAAGTGACTGACGGACAACAATAAACCTATCAGTAGCTGACAGCTGATCACAGCTGGAGCACATGAGTCTGTTTTCTGCATGAACTAACACAATGCTTCATTTCAGTCAGGAACACTTCGGCATGAATTTACCATCATTGCACAAATGGGAACACGGTTTTGGATCTATTCTTTTGAGACATGCAAGAAACCCTAAAACAATGGTAACCCAGTGCCATATAGATTTTATATATATATATTTTGACATAAAATATGTACAGAAATTTATGTCAAAAAATATAATACAACAATGCAAGGCAATTGTAAAGAAATACGGAAATTATTATCAATGACAATTAATCAGACAAAAGTATTGAGATATACCACTACCTTAAATCAACGGTACATTTATGGCAGCAGTATTCTGTTATCTTGTTTGTTATTTTAATGATACAACTTAACTTTCTTCAAACAACTTGTAGTGCTGTCGTTAACTACACTTAGAATGTTGTGTTGTCATAGAAATTGTATTTGTTTTAGTTTGTGGTATTTCATTGACTAATATCCTGTGCATGGTTGTATTGTGTAACCTCCAGGTGTGTGATTTCCAGAGATGGATGAGGTACAGCTGTTAAAAGTGATGACTAAATATAAATGACACTTACTATTCCCCTGAACAGTTAATTCTCTGACGTCGCTGTGTCGTATGCTCTTCTTAACTTTGCTGTCAGGGCCGTATTTAGGCTTTTTTGGGCCCATGGACAGATTTGATTTTGAGGTCCCTCTTCATATAAGAACCATTAGATCTATAACATACAAAACAAACACATATTGCATTTCATATTCTCTTCTCTCTATAAATGAAGTTCTTCACCAAACATTAAAAAGCTGTTTAAGTCAATACAACATCAATTTTATAAACCTTTCCACCTTTTCCTATGAGGTGTTATATCCAGTAGGTGGTGGTCTATACAAAGTAAACCAACAGAGCAAACAGATGATCATGTAGAGTAGTAAATCAGATGACTTGACAAGTTCAGGCATGTTTTGGTGACATTGCTTTGCTTCTTTTACTACTTTTAACAGCTGAACAACAAAATAAAGATAAAACTAACATTAACAATGTGAGAGTCTTCTCAGCCCTCTACACTGATCGTTGAAACGAAGACATCGAACGGGATCCCTTTGTGCAATCCCTACAGCCCACTGGGCAGAGCTTTGTCTTTAGTAGCTTTACTGTTACAAACGTGCATAAATATTTAATCTGCCATGAGGCGTGTCAGCAGTTTGAACCGTCTGGTTTCACCAGAAAGTGGAGATTTCATCAAAGACTTTAACTTGAACTTTACCTGTTGTGACAAAACTTTGAATTACAATTTACTGAATTTTTGTTTGAGAAAATGTGTATAATCCCAAACTTTTCCACATAATAAAGCATGAGTTTGATAAAACAAATGACATTTTATGAGACCAAAGTTGAAGATTTTTATGACATGGGACAAAAAAAAGGATTAAACATAATAGTCCCAATACTGATAGAAATAATCAAGCTGTCAATGAGTTACATTGGCTGGTACGATGAAGGAACTGACTGCACACAAACGTCACAGCTTACTTAAAGGGCACATATTATGCCCATTTTACCACAGCTGATATGGTTCCTTGGGGTCTTAATGAAATGTCTGTAACATATTTTGGTCAAAATACTACAAGGATCATTTAAAACAGCACCCTTTTTACCCTGTCTGAAACAGATTGACCTGTTTTCGGGGTGCGTGGAGCAAATCTGTACAGGACACAAAAGTTTGAAGGCACAGCTCTCTCTCCCCCTCCTCCTCCTCCGCTTCGCCGCCCAGGCATCACAGGAGAGGCTGTCCGCTGAGCGGGTACAATGCAGCCGGAGACCGGGGGGGGGGGGGGGGTTGGTCCTGGAACACGTTCCGGTGCTATTTTCTATTTATACCTGTTGCTTCAACCGGGGACACACACACACAGAAGCTAGGTCTCGGGCTAGCCTCCGAGAGCATTGTTCCTCCACACCGGACCTGAAATGGGATGTCTCCCCCCACCTCCCAGTCTGATGCTTCCCGGGTGGCGTGGAGTTTTTGGGACGGTAGACATGCAAGATACCCAAATTAACATGTTGAAGCACTGCAAAAGTGGAATTTTCATAATGTGTCCCCTTTAAAGTAAGGAACCCCGATGTAACATTGGGGTTACTTTGAGCCATTTAAAACAATAACTGTAAGAAGAAGATGAAAAGTGTTAATTCTTTACTGTTTATTTCTATGGTTTTGTAATTTGCCATATTGCAGTGTAAGATGGCACAGAAACATGTTTTAATGACAAACTGTTAACATCCCGGTCTCATTCAAAGATACAACTTTGACTCTTATTTCCTTGTTTGTTTAAAGTTGTTTAAACAGGATATGCTATCCTATGATGTACAGAAAATGTCCAGAAGCAATCCTTTTTCATTATCATTTCAAATATTTATACAGCCGAAGTCAATGTTCATGCAAAGCCAATACAATCATCCTTGTAGCTGTCAGCCTAACCGTCAGCATGGTAATAGATGTAACTTATCACTTGTTATTAACTTATTCTAAACATCATGGCGGAGAATCCTGGGCGGGAATCCAGAAGTTCTGTTTCACAGTAATTTTTCTTCGAGACCCCTCACCATCAAGGACAGGGAGGACACTCAGGAGACCAGCATCCTGCCAAAGGCCCCATTGTTCCCCAGCCCATCCGCCTCCATTACCATGACGACCAAGAGTTTCATCTGTTTGATCGAGGATGACTATAACTATAAGTACCCCATTCATTCACAAAGAAATTAACCGCCATGTAACTTTGTACCTCTAAACTTATCTTAGGACCATTTAATTTCAAGCATAGACCCTATGAGTGACATTTTTGAAAAGTGAGGACGTTTTGGACAGCCCTTCCTTAGGGTTAAGACTTGGTTTTAGGGTTAGGGTTAGAATTAGGTTTAGGATAGGAATGGGGCAACGGTTGGCATTTAGTTGTGATGGTAAAGGTTAGGGGAATGGGCTGGGGAATGCATTAGGTCAATGAGTATCCTCACAACTGTTGAGAGACCTGCTTGTGTGTGACATCTGACATGACTCAATGGACATTAAAGGGTCATGTTTGATTAATGTTTACATTTTAAATAGTATCGCGTTAGATGTAACCAAATTAAGAGGGAAAAACTAAGATCCAACTAAGATTAAATTAAATGCCAAAAATATAAATGTAACTGTATATTTTTCCATGCCTGTAAATTTATTCTAAAGGCATGGGAGCAAGACAAATAGTATGCTCTTATGTGTAATTTTCATGGGGCTCCTGAGTTGAGTGAAGAACAGTGGTGCGTGTGTGAAAGAACTATAGGAGGTTTTTGTGGAGATGAACTCTTCCAAACAGAATGAAAGCCAATAGCATTGATAGCGTGATGAAGAAATGAGCAGCATCAGACAAACCTGTTCACAGGTGGCCAGAGCTCTGAATTTTCTATAGCTAATAGATAGCTGAGATGAGGATGTTTACAAAGTGATTTTTATTTTCAGACATGATCAGACAATGAATATCAGTAATTACTTCTGCAGTCTTGACACTTTTTTTTTTTTTTTGAACTTAAGTTTTTATTGAACTTTTTTCAGGCATGGTACATGACAAATTAAACATCTTATCAAATTAAACATCATTCTTTATACAGGAAAAACACAGCAAAAAAAAAAAAAATAAAAATAAAAACAATAAAACAATAAAACCAGGGTCCTAGTGGGGATCATTATTTACCTTTATGTAATTCCAAAACCTGTCCCAAGGAGTCACCCCCTCCTCCCTGTCATCACTCAATCTACTAAGCATACATTCATAGGATGCAGTTTCAGTCATTGCACATACCCATTCTTTCACATGTGGAATTTCTGGCGCCTTCCAATGTCTTAAAATAACTCGGCAGGCTGTTGTTGTACCCACCGAAATTACAGAAAAATTACATTTGGTTATGTTGGGTAATTGAGACTTGTCCCCCAGTAAACAGAGCTCTGGACTTAGGGGAATTTCTGTTCCAAGCCAGTTACTTAAAATATTTAGAATCTGAGTCCAGAAAGGTCGAATCAAGACGCATTCCCACATACAGTGAAGGAAAGTACCAGTTTCCTCCTTGCATTTCCAGCACAGATCATCACCCAATAGTTTCATCCTATACAGTCTGGATGGTGTGAAATAGAATTTATGTAATACCTTATATTGTGTAAGTTTTCCCCTTGCCTCTCTCACATATTTACCACAATCAGCCACAATTACTGCCCATCTATCACTGTTAATCTCTCCACCAAGGTCCCTCTGCCAAATCATCTTTAACTGGTTAGAGTCATTGCCGAGGGAAGAATTAGCAATTTTATAAAATTGTGAGGCTTTTCGTTTTCTGAGTGGAAGTTTCATATAATCGCTCATCATATTATCGGTAATATTGTATGGCTTTGAGGTAATGCAACTCCTCATTTGCAAAAATTTCCAAAAATGATCCTTTCCCACCAAATCAAATTTCTGCAACAGCTTATCATATGACAAAAACACTCCATCTTCAAATAGATCATTAATGGTGTTTAAGCCTCTAGCGTGCCACTGTTTCCAATACACGGGTTTTTTCCCAATGCAGACATCGGGATTATCCCACAATGATGAATATCTTTGTAGAGTATGTGTAAGTTTAAACATTTTATGTACTTTACCCCAAACCTCCCTTGAATGTAAAAGTATTGGATTTGTAATGTTGGACCTTCTTTGTGACAATGCTTCTATAGGTTGGAAAGGCGAGCATATCTCCTTTTCTACCTTCATCCAAGCTGTCTCACCCTCTGCAGCCTGCCAGTACCTTGCTATTTTAGCCATCTCAAAAGCTAAATAATACAATCTAAGATCTGGCAGGCCAAGTCTTGACACTTTTAAACAATAAAGATTACAGGTGTTATTCATTCATCAAAGACAATGTATTTTCTTTCACTTTTTGTTCTAATATGTCGTCGGATAAAATATGCGTCACATCCTATGCGTCTACGGCAGCTATATGTTTTATTTAAAGATCACGGATTCTATTCATTTATCAAAGATATTTTTTTTCTTTTTCTACTCCACTCATATTTAATCAACAGCCCTGTCATCATAAACGTTTTGAAAAAAAAAAAGAAAAGAAAAGTTTTGAAAAAAATGCATCATTTTCAGAAATAAGCACACATGTTATAGTCACTACAGGTGCTGTTTTTGGACAGACAACTTTCCCAAGTAAGACCTAACCTTTATCTTCCGATCATTCCTTGAAACCAGTTCCCTGACACTCAACAGATATGACTTGCTAAATGATGCTAGAAGCTATTAAAGAGAACAGCTTATTTTCTTTTATCTGTGTAAACCTGGCTAAGGAAACACAAAATTTGTCATGTCAACTGTTATTTAGATGAGCTAATATTTAGGTTGGAAATGTATTTATGGCACAAAATATTTAAACAAATTTTATTGACATAATTAATGTGATTATCACTTGTACAATAATAAACGTAAATCTTCTTTGTGGAATCTAACATTTTTCAGAAGCAGAATTTTCAAATGAAAGCTTAAAGACTTGATCAAAATCAAAAAACTATTTCGACAGAGATGTCAAAATGATTAGTTGGGTTTAAAATGTTGGTCGGTATCGAAACTGGACCTCTCTGTTAGGATGCATGGTTCCCATGCCCCATCGGCTGAAGTCGAATTCAGGTATCTTCTCCTCAGGATTCTTTAGCTCAATCTCAAAATAGGCCAACACCAGGAAAACCAACTGCTTAATTTCACTGGAGGCAAAGAAACGCCCGGCACACATAGAGACCCCAGAGCCCCACGGCATGGAGTGAAACTTCACCTTCTGCCCATTCTTGTAAAAGTCTGTTTTCTTGCTCCCGTCAGGATTCAGAAAGCGGTCATATTTGAATGAATGTGGGTCAGGGTGGATCTCTGGGTCAATGTGAACAGCAGAATAAGGAAACATAGCCAATCTGTCACCTTTGCGGATGATATATTCACGCCCATCTGCCATCTTGAGAGTCATATCCTGGAGCACAACTCTGGTGATGACAGGTGCAACACAGAGTCGGAGGGTCTCTTCCAAAGCACTGTCCAGGATGGGTGTTTCCTTCAGCATTTCAAAGGTCAGGTTGATAGAAGGGCCACCACGTCTGACTTCCTGCCCTGATTCCTTCAGAACCTTATCAATCTCTTCCTTCACTGCTCTCATGGCTTCTGGGTGTTTCATGAGGAAGAGGAGCAGCCAGAATGAAGCTGGCCCTGTGTTGCCCTGAGAGGCCCAAAGAAGCGCCAACATGTATCTGTTTATCATTGATTCCTTCATACCATTCTCCTCTCGATACTGGTGCATGTCCCAGATCCAGCCACTGATTTCGTTCTTCATCTTCATCTTCTGCACCGACAGAGTGTTACAGATTAGTTCCCTCAGCGTCTTTGCTTCCAACCTTTCCCTCGGTGAGAGGACCCCGTAAGCCAATTTGGGGGAGAGTTGGTCAAATTTACGAAACTCTTTAAACAAGGCTTCAGATTCCGCTCTGTCTTTCTCTTTGGCTTTCTCCTCACCTTCTTCTGACTTGGGAGATGCATTGCCATACAGAGTTAAGTAGCTGGCCCTGAAAAGGATATTGTAGCTGTACATAAACAGTCCATCTTCTTTCCAGCTGCTTTCGTCTGCTGCTGAGCCGATTTCACGAGACATCAGATTCTGCAAATTATCCATCATAGCTTGTGATAATACCTTCAGGCCTTCCCCCTGGAGGTTCTTGTTGCTGGTGGCCCTGAGAAAAGTGTGGTCATGCTCCCCTGACACATATCCAAACACTCTCTGCACCAGCTGTTTAGCAAACGGTCTGAAGTCCAGTTTTTCTCGACTCTCCTTAACAAAAGCCCCCAACGACAGAGGATCCTGAAGGAATGTGATATAACACCCTCCCAGCAGCACTGTGAACACATCACCGTGTTTTTGCTTCTTCATCTCGATGAATTTGAATGCGTTCCTGCTAAACTCCAAGACATGACCCAGCCAAGGGATGAGCCCCTTATCCAAAGGGGGTTCACCTGGTCGGTGCCGTCGAAACACACCAAGTAGGTAGAGTCCTCCAATCAAACAGGAGAGTAAAGCAAGAAGGAGAGGTAGCAGCAGTCCCATGACTGATTCCTGTAACAGACACAGAGTGATTAGGAGTTAAGCTCCACATCCCGCATTATGTAGAGAAATGTTGCTCCTCCCTCTGGGATCAGATTAAGGTATGTGGATATTGAGAAAATTTTAAATTTCCATGAAACGCCAACCGCATGTTTACTTATTATACACATGATGTTCATATAAGAAGAGGTTTTGCCTTAGTCCAGGGGTAGGCAACCTTTACTATCAAAAGAGCCATTTCGCCCCCTCTTCCCCTGTGTTATCATATTTGATAACACAGTGTATAGTTGTATATTTATTTATTTATACATAAAAAAAAAGATAGTTACTTTTATTCATGAAATTATAGAATGACAATAAAGGAAACTGTTGACCTTTTTATTGTTATTTTTACCTATTACAACAAATAAATACACAAATCTCTTATGAAGAGAAGAGCACAATACACTGGCATGTGTAGGCCTACTTTGAAATAAATTAAACACAGAACTATGCAGGCCTATTTGAGTCCTCCTCACATTTGTTGGAAATGTATAAAATAACAAGTAGCCTACTTTAAAATAAATAAAACATATAGCTTCCGGGCTGTAGACGTAATAGGATGTGACGCATATTTTAGCTGACGACATATTGAAACAAAAAATGAAATATATAAAATATATATTTACATTCATATTTTGCAAATTAATTTAAATCTTAGTTGGATCTTAGTTTCTCCCTCTCAATTTGGCTCCATGAAAAGCGACACTATTTAAAATGTAAACATTAATCAAATATGAACCTTTAATACCCGTTGAGTCATGTCACATGTCACACAACGCAGTTCTGACCTAATGCAGTGGTTCTCAAATTGGGGGGCGCTGGAGACACTCTCCAGGAGGGGACGCAATGTCAAAGACAAAAAAAAATAATAATACAAAAAAAAAAAAGCTGACGACCTGTCACTGCTTAGTGAAAGCTCCCTCAGTGGCGAAATGCTAGGGGCTGGACTGAAACAAACAAATCAAATACTGTTTCGTTCCTGATCCACCAATCAAAAGAGGTCCCGGCAGACACCACTCTGGTTCCGGCGTCAGAGGTCCTCGCGGTGCCAGCTCCAGTCCCTGTTCCACGCCGGAGGGTCCCAGCAGACGCCACTCTGGTTCCGGCGTCGGACGTCTAAGCGGTGCCATTTCCAGCCCCTGCTCCATTCCCTGCTCCAGTCCCTGCCCCGAGCCGGAGGCTCCTGGCTGACGTCCCCTGTGTTCCGGCGTCGGAGGTCTTCACGGTGCCAGCTCCAGTCCCTGCTCCTGTCCCAGCTCCAGTCCCTGTTCCACGCCGAAGCGTCCCGGTAGACGCAACTCTGGTTCCGGCGTCGGAGATCCTCTACTTAACACAATCCTCACAGTGATGGCCTCCAGCAACAACAATCCACCATCTCCAAGCATAGCACTGTCTCCAAGCTAGCTGTCTATCTATCTATATATTGTGGTGTAGTTGAGGGCGGTGGTGGCGGGCGGCGCGAGGGGGGCCCAACTACCCCTAACCAGCTTTGGCGGGGCCCAGCTTGCAAAAGTTTGAGAACCCCTGACCTAATGTATTCCCCAGCCCCTTACATTATCATTAACCATCACTTTTAAATGCCAACCGTTGCCCCAACCCTAGCCTTAACCTAATTCTAACCCTAACCCTAAAAGTAAGTCTTAACCCTAAGAAAGGGCCGGCCAAAACGTCTTCACTTTCCTAACAAAGATATGAGTACAGGAAGCCGCACCCACACACAGAGCTACATTAGGAAAAGCTAAGATTTAGAGTTCCAAAGTTACATGACGGTTAATTTATTTGTGAATGAATGGGGTGGTAGTTATAGTCATCGTGGATCAAACAGATGAACACTTAGTGGTCATGGTAATAGAGGCGGATGGGCTGTGGAACAATGGGGCCTTTGGCAGGATGCTGGTCTCCCGAGTGTCCTGACTGTACTTGGTGGTGAGGGGTCTTGAAGAAAAAGGACCCATTGTCCGTGTCATCCCTCTGAGCCTGAGCAGTGAAACAGAACCTCTGGATTCCTGTCCAGGATGCTCCACTATGATGTATAGAATAAGTTAAGTGATAAGTTTCATCTATTACCATGCTGTCGATTAGGCTGACAGCTACAGGGATGATGCATTGCCTTTGCATGAACGTGTACTTCGGCACTATAATTATTTGAAATGATAATGACTACTACTGGGTCATTTAAAAGGAGGTGTCAGAAAAGAACAAGGATCGCTTGTTGCATTTCTAGTCTAGACATTTTCTGTGCAATCATAGGATAGTGTATCCTGTTTAAACAACATTAAACAAACAAGGAAATAACATTTATTTATAGAGATATTGTGTTAAATAACAATATTGACTCAAACTTACTTCAATGTTACATCGGGGGAGCTTACTGCAAATTAGCTATGACGTCTGTGTGCAGTCAGTTCCTTCATTGGACCATCAATGTTACTCATTGACAGCTTGATTATTTCTATCAGTATTGGGGCTGTTTTCTTTAACTGATGAGTGACAACAGTCTACGGATCATTCACCTCAGTGGGTATCTGTACAGTTTTACAAAATATTTGGAAAGCACTTGAGGATTCTGTGTTGTGTTAAAACGACTGTCATCTAGTGGCTAAATTGTCCAATAAGAGAAGAGAAAGATGAGCTCTAAACTAGTCTATTGATATCATTGCTAAAAGGTGAAGGCTGGGGTGGTGGAGGTGAGTTGCCAGCAGCAGAGCACAAGTGTCAGTGTAGGTGAGCAGGGATTAGTGAGAAGCAGACCTTATTTAAATGGACTGCTTTGTTGAGAGAATGGGCTGTGATGGTAAGTGACTGACGGACAACAATAAACCTATCAGTAGCTGACAGCTGATCACAGCTGGAGCACATGAGTCTGTTTTCTGCATGAACTAACACAATGCTTCATTTCAGTCAGGAACACTTCGGCATGAATTTACCATCATTGCACAAATGGGAACACGGTTTTGGATCTATTCTTTTGAGACATGCAAGAAACCCTAAAACAATGGTAACCCAGTGCCATATAGATTTTATATATATATATTTTGACATAAAATATGTACAGAAATTTATGTCAAAAAATATAATACAACAATGCAAGGCAATTGTAAAGAAATACGGAAATTATTATCAATGACAATTAATCAGACAAAAGTATTGAGATATACCACTACCTTAAATCAACGGTACATTTATGGCAGCAGTATTCTGTTATCTTGTTTGTTATTTTAATGATACAACTTAACTTTCTTCAAACAACTTGTAGTGCTGTCGTTAACTACACTTAGAATGTTGTGTTGTCATAGAAATTGTATTTGTTTTAGTTTGTGGTATTTCATTGACTAATATCCTGTGCATGGTTGTATTGTGTAACCTCCAGGTGTGTGATTTCCAGAGATGGATGAGGTACAGCTGTTAAAAGTGATGACTAAATATAAATGACACTTACTATTCCCCTGAACAGTTAATTCTCTGACGTCGCTGTGTCGTATGCTCTTCTTAACTTTGCTGTCAGGGCCGTATTTAGGCTTTTTTGGGCCCATGGACAGATTTGATTTTGAGGTCCCTCTTCATATAAGAACCATTAGATCTATAACATACAAAACAAACACATATTGCATTTCATATTCTCTTCTCTCTATAAATGAAGTTCTTCACCAAACATTAAAAAGCTGTTTAAGTCAATACAACATCAATTTTATAAACCTTTCCACCTTTTCCAATGAGGTGTTATATCCAGTAGGTGGTGGTCTATACAAAGTAAACCAACAGAGCAAACAGATGATCATGTAGAGTAGTAAATCAGATGACTTGACAAGTTCAGGCATGTTTTGGTGACATTGCTTTGCTTCTTTTACTACTTTTAACAGCTGAACAACAAAATAAAGATAAAACTAACATTAACAATGTGAGAGTCTTCTCAGCCCTCTACACTGATCGTTGAAACGAAGACATCGAACGGGATCCCTTTGTGCAATCCCTACAGCCCACTGGGCAGAGCTTTGTCTTTAGTAGCTTTACTGTTACAAACGTGCATAAATATTTAATCTGCCATGAGGCGTGTCAGCAGTTTGAACCGTCTGGTTTCACCAGAAAGTGGAGATTTCATCAAAGACTTTAACTTGAACTTTACCTGTTGTGACAAAACTTTGAATTACAATTTAATGAATTTTTGTTTGAGAAAATGTGTATAATCCCAAACTTTTCCACATAATAAAGCATGAGTTTGATAAAACAAATGACATTTTATGAGACCAAAGTTGAAGATTTTTATGACATGGGACAAAAAAAAGGATTAAACATAATAGTCCCAATACTGATAGAAATAATCAAGCTGTCAATGAGTTACATTGGCTGGTACGATGAAGGAACTGACTGCACACAAACGTCACAGCTTACTTAAAGGGCACATATTATGCCCATTTTACCACAGCTGATATGGTTCCTTGGGGTCTTAATGAAATGTCTGTAACATATTTTGGTCAAAATACTACAAGGATCATTTAAAACAGCACCCTTTTTACCCTGTCTGAAACAGATTGACCTGTTTTCGGGGTGCGTGGAGCAAATCTGTACAGGACACAAAAGTTTAAAGGCACAGCTCTCTCTCCCCCTCCTCCTCCTCCGCTTCGCCGCCCAGGCATCACAGGAGAGGCTGTCCGCTGAGCGGGTACAATGCAGCCGGAGACCGGGGGGGGGGGGGGGTTGGTCCTGGAACACGTTCCGGTGCTATTTTCTATTTATACCTGTTGCTTCAACCGGGGACACACACACACAGAAGCTAGGTCTCGGGCTAGCCTCCGAGAGCATTGTTCCTCCACACCGGACCTGAAATGGGATGTCTCCCCCCACCTCCCAGTCTGATGCTTCCCGGGTGGCGTGGAGTTTTTGGGACGGTAGACATGCAAGATACCCAAATTAACATGTTGAAGCACTGCAAAAGTGGAATTTTCATAATGTGTCCCCTTTAAAGTAAGGAACCCCGATGTAACATTGGGGTTACTTTGAGCCATTTAAAACAATAACTGTAAGAAGAAGATGAAAAGTGTTAATTCTTTACTGTTTATTTCTATGGTTTTGTAATTTGCCATATTGCAGTGTAAGATGGCACAGAAACATGTTTTAATGACAAACTGTTAACATCCCGGTCTCATTCAAGGATACAACTTTGACTCTTATTTCCTTGTTTGTTTAAAGTTGTTTAAACAGGATATGCTATCCTATGATGTACAGAAAATGTCCAGAAGCAATCCTTTTTCATTATCATTTCAAATATTTATACAGCCGAAGTCAATGTTCATGCAAAGCCAATACAATCATCCTTGTAGCTGTCAGCCTAACCGTCAGCATGGTAATAGATGTAACTTATCACTTGTTATTAACTTATTCTAAACATCATGGCGGAGAATCCTGGGCGGGAATCCAGAAGTTCTGTTTCACAGTAATTTTTCTTCGAGACCCCTCACCATCAAGGACAGGGAGGACACTCAGGAGACCAGCATCCTGCCAAAGGCCCCATTGTTCCCCAGCCCATCCGCCTCCATTACCATGACGACCAAGAGTTTCATCTGTTTGATCGAGGATGACTATAACTATAAGTACCCCATTCATTCACAAAGAAATTAACCGCCATGTAACTTTGTACCTCTAAACTTATCTTAGGACCATTTAATTTCAAGCATAGACCCTATGAGTGACATTTTTGAAAAGTGAGGACGTTTTGGACAGCCCTTCCTTAGGGTTAAGACTTGGTTTTAGGGTTAGGGTTAGAATTAGGTTTAGGATAGGAATGGGGCAACGGTTGGCATTTAGTTGTGATGGTAAAGGTTAGGGGAATGGGCTGGGGAATGCATTAGGTCAATGAGTATCCTCACAACTGTAGAGAGACCTGCTTGTGTGTGACATCTGACATGACTCAATGGACATTAAAGGGTCATGTTTGATTAATGTTTACATTTTAAATAGTATCGCGTTAGATGTAACCAAATTAAGAGGGAAAAACTAAGATCCAACTAAGATTAAATTAAATGCCAAAAATATAAATGTAACTGTATATTTTTCCATGCCTGTAAATTTATTCTAAAGGCATGGGAGCAAGACAAATAGTATGCTCTTATGTGTAATTTTCATGGGGCTCCTGAGTTGAGTGAAGAACAGTGGTGCGTGTGTGAAAGAACTATAGGAGGTTTTTGTGGAGATGAACTCTTCCAAACAGAATGAAAGCCAATAGCATTGATAGCGTGATGAAGAAATGAGCAGCATCAGACAAACCTGTTCACAGGTGGCCAGAGCTCTGAATTTTCTATAGCTAATAGATAGCTGAGATGAGGATGTTTACAAAGTGATTTTTATTTTCAGACATGATCAGACAATGAATATCAGTAATTACTTCTGCAGTCTTGACACTTTTAAACAATAAAGATTACAGGTGTTATTCATTCATCAAAGACAATGTATTTTCTTTCACTTTTTGTTCTAATATGTCGTCGGATAAAATATGCGTCACATCCTATGCGTCTACGGCAGCTATATGTTTTATTTAAAGATCACGGATTCTATTCATTTATCAAAGATATTTTTTTTCTTTTTCTACTCCACTCATATTTAATCAACAGCCCTGTCATCATAAACGTTTTGAAAAAAAAAAAGAAAAGAAAAGTTTTGAAAAAAATGCATCATTTTCAGAAATAAGCACACATGTTATAGTCACTACAGGTGCTGTTTTTGGACAGACAACTTTCCCAAGTAAGACCTAACCTTTATCTTCCGATCATTCCTTGAAACCAGTTCCCTGACACTCAACAGATATGACTTGCTAAATGATGCTAGAAGCTATTAAAGAGAACAGCTTATTTTCTTTTATCTGTGTAAACCTGGCTAAGGAAACACAAAATTTGTCATGTCAACTGTTATTTAGATGAGCTAATATTTAGGTTGGAAATGTATTTATGGCACAAAATATTTAAACAAATTTTATTGACATAATTAATGTGATTATCACTTGTACAATAATAAACGTAAATCTTCTTTGTGGAATCTAACATTTTTCAGAAGCAGAATTTTCAAATGAAAGCTTAAAGACTTGATCAAAATCAAAAAACTATTTCGACAGAGATGTCAAAATGATTAGTTGGGTTTAAAATGTTGGTCGGTATCGAAACTGGACCTCTCTGTTAGGATGCATGGTTCCCATGCCCCATCGGCTGAAGTCGAATTCAGGTATCTTCTCCTCAGGATTCTTTAGCTCAATCTCAAAATAGGCCAACACCAGGAAAACCAACTGCTTAATTTCACTGGAGGCAAAGAAACGCCCGGCACACATAGAGACCCCAGAGCCCCACGGCATGGAGTGAAACTTCACCTTCTGCCCATTCTTGTAAAAGTCTGTTTTCTTGCTCCCGTCAGGATTCAGAAAGCGGTCATATTTGAATGAATGTGGGTCAGGGTGGATCTCTGGGTCAATGTGAACAGCAGAATAAGGAAACATAGCCAATCTGTCACCTTTGCGGATGATATATTCACGCCCATCTGCCATCTTGAGAGTCATATCCTGGAGCACAACTCTGGTGATGACAGGTGCAACACAGAGTCGGAGGGTCTCTTCCAAAGCACTGTCCAGGATGGGTGTTTCCTTCAGCATTTCAAAGGTCAGGTTGATAGAAGGGCCACCACGTCTGACTTCCTGCCCTGATTCCTTCAGAACCTTATCAATCTCTTCCTTCACTGCTCTCATGGCTTCTGGGTGTTTCATGAGGAAGAGGAGCAGCCAGAATGAAGCTGGCCCTGTGTTGCCCTGAGAGGCCCAAAGAAGCGCCAACATGTATCTGTTTATCATTGATTCCTTCATACCATTCTCCTCTCGATACTGGTGCATGTCCCAGATCCAGCCACTGATTTCGTTCTTCATCTTCATCTTCTGCACCGACAGAGTGTTACAGATTAGTTCCCTCAGCGTCTTTGCTTCCAACCTTTCCCTCGGTGAGAGGACCCCGTAAGCCAATTTGGGGAAGAGTTGGTCAAATTTACGAAACTCTTTAAACAAGGATTCAGATTCCGCTCTGTCTTTCTCTTTGGCTTTCTCCTCACCTTCTTCTGACTTGGGAGATGCATTGCCATACAGAGTTAAGTAGCTGGCCCTGAAAAGGATATTGTAGCTGTACATAAACAGTCCATCTTCTTTCCAGCTGCTTTCGTCTGCTGCTGAGCCGATTTCACGAGACATCAGATTCTGCAAATTATCCATCATAGCTTGTGATAATACCTTCAGGCCTTCCCCCTGGAGGTTCTTGTTGCTGGTGGCCCTGAGAAAAGTGTGGTCATGCTCCCCTGACACATATCCAAACACTCTCTGCACCAGCTGTTTAGCAAACGGTCTGAAGTCCAGTTTTTCTCGACTCTCCTTAACAAAAGCCCCCAACGACAGAGGATCCTGAAGGAATGTGATATAACACCCTCCCAGCAGCACTGTGAACACATCACCGTGTTTTTGCTTCTTCATCTCGATGAATTTGAATGCGTTCCTGCTAAACTCCAAGACATGACCCAGCCAAGGGATGAGCCCCTTATCCAAAGGGGGTTCACCTGGTCGGTGCCGTCGAAACACACCAAGTAGGTAGAGTCCTCCAATCAAACAGGAGAGTAAAGCAAGAAGGAGAGGTAGCAGCAGTCCCATGACTGATTCCTGTAACAGACACAGAGTGATTAGGAGTTAAGCTCCACATCCCGCATTATGTAGAGAAATGTTGCTCCTCCCTCTGGGATCAGATTAAGGTATGTGGATATTGAGAAAATTTTAAATTTCCATGAAACGCCAACCGCATGTTTACTTATTATACACATGATGTTCATATAAGAAGAGGTTTTGCCTTAGTCCAGGGGTAGGCAACCTTTACTATCAAAAGAGCCATTTCGCCCCCTCTTCCCCTGTGTTATCATATTTGATAACACAGTGTATAGTTGTATATTTATTTATTTATACATAAAAAAAAAGATAGTTACTTTTATTCATGAAATTATAGAATGACAATAAAGGAAACTGTTGACCTTTTTATTGTTATTTTTACCTATTACAACAAATAAATACACAAATCTCTTATGAAGAGAAGAGCACAATACACTGGCATGTGTAGGCCTACTTTGAAATAAATTAAACACAGAACTATGCAGGCCTATTTGAGTCCTCCTCACATTTGTTGGAAATGTATAAAATAACAAGTAGCCTACTTTAAAATAAATAAAACATATAGCTTCCGGGCTGTAGACGTAATAGGATGTGACGCATATTTTAGCTGACGACATATTGAAACAAAAAATGAAATATATAAAATATATATTTACATTCATATTTTGCAAATTAATTTAAATCTTAGTTGGATCTTAGTTTCTCCCTCTCAATTTGGCTCCATGAAAAGCGACACTATTTAAAATGTAAACATTAATCAAATATGAACCTTTAATACCCGTTGAGTCATGTCACATGTCACACAACGCAGTTCTGACCTAATGCAGTGGTTCTCAAATTGGGGGGCGCTGGAGACACTCTCCAGGAGGGGACGCAATGTCAAAGACAAAAAAAAATAATAATACAAAAAAAAAAAAGCTGACGACCTGTCACTGCTTAGTGAAAGCTCCCTCAGTGGCGAAATGCTAGGGGCTGGACTGAAACAAACAAATCAAATACTGTTTCGTTCCTGATCCACCAATCAAAAGAGGTCCCGGCAGACACCACTCTGGTTCCGGCGTCAGAGGTCCTCGCGGTGCCAGCTCCAGTCCCTGTTCCACGCCGGAGGGTCCCAGCAGACGCCACTCTGGTTCCGGCGTCGGACGTCTAAGCGGTGCCATTTCCAGCCCCTGCTCCATTCCCTGCTCCAGTCCCTGCCCCGAGCCGGAGGCTCCTGGCTGACGTCCCCTGTGTTCCGGCGTCGGAGGTCTTCACGGTGCCAGCTCCAGTCCCTGCTCCTGTCCCAGCTCCAGTCCCTGTTCCACGCCGAAGCGTCCCGGTAGACGCAACTCTGGTTCCGGCGTCGGAGATCCTCTACTTAACACAATCCTCACAGTGATGGCCTCCAGCAACAACAATCCACCATCTCCAAGCATAGCACTGTCTCCAAGCTAGCTGTCTATCTATCTATATATTGTGGTGTAGTTGAGGGCGGTGGTGGCGGGCGGCGCGAGGGGGGCCCAACTACCCCTAACCAGCTTTGGCGGGGCCCAGCTTGCAAAAGTTTGAGAACCCCTGACCTAATGTATTCCCCAGCCCCTTACATTATCATTAACCATCACTTTTAAATGCCAACCGTTGCCCCAACCCTAGCCTTAACCTAATTCTAACCCTAACCCTAAAAGTAAGTCTTAACCCTAAGAAAGGGCCGGCCAAAACGTCTTCACTTTCCTAACAAAGATATGAGTACAGGAAGCCGCACCCACACACAGAGCTACATTAGGAAAAGCTAAGATTTAGAGTTCCAAAGTTACATGACGGTTAATTTATTTGTGAATGAATGGGGTGGTAGTTATAGTCATCGTGGATCAAACAGATGAACACTTAGTGGTCATGGTAATAGAGGCGGATGGGCTGTGGAACAATGGGGCCTTTGGCAGGATGCTGGTCTCCCGAGTGTCCTGACTGTATTTGGTGGTGAGGGGTCTTGAAGAAAAAGGACCCATTGTCCGTGTCATCCCTCTGAGCCTGAGCAGTGAAACAGAACCTCTGGATTCCTGTCCAGGATGCTCCACTATGATGTATAGAATAAGTTAAGTGATAAGTTTCATCTATTACCATGCTGTCGATTAGGCTGACAGCTACAGGGATGATGCATTGCCTTTGCATGAACGTGTACTTCGGCACTATAATTATTTGAAATGATAATGACTACTACTGGGTCATTTAAAAGGAGGTGTCAGAAAAGAACAAGGATCGCTTGTTGCATTTCTAGTCTAGACATTTTCTGTGCAATCATAGGATAGTGTATCCTGTTTAAACAACATTAAACAAACAAGGAAATAACATTTATTTATAGAGATATTGTGTTAAATAACAATATTGACTCAAACTTACTTCAATGTTACATCGGGGGAGCTTACTGCAAATTAGCTATGACGTCTGTGTGCAGTCAGTTCCTTCATTGGACCATCAATGTTACTCATTGACAGCTTGATTATTTCTATCAGTATTGGGGCTGTTTTCTTTAACTGATGAGTGACAACAGTCTACGGATCATTCACCTCAGTGGGTATCTGTACAGTTTTACAAAATATTTGGAAAGCACTTGAGGATTCTGTGTTGTGTTAAAACGACTGTCATCTAGTGGCTAAATTGTCCAATAAGAGAAGAGAAAGATGAGCTCTAAACTAGTCTATTGATATCATTGCTAAAAGGTGAAGGCTGGGGTGGTGGAGGTGAGTTGCCAGCAGCAGAGCACAAGTGTCAGTGTAGGTGAGCAGGGATTAGTGAGAAGCAGACCTTATTTAAATGGACTGCTTTGTTGAGAGAATGGGCTGTGATGGTAAGTGACTGACGGACAACAATAAACCTATCAGTAGCTGACAGCTGATCACAGCTGGAGCACATGAGTCTGTTTTCTGCATGAACTAACACAATGCTTCATTTCAGTCAGGAACACTTCGGCATGAATTTACCATCATTGCACAAATGGGAACACGGTTTTGGATCTATTCTTTTGAGACATGCAAGAAACCCTAAAACAATGGTAACCCAGTGCCATATAGATTTTATATATATATATTTTGACATAAAATATGTACAGAAATTTATGTCAAAAAATATAATACAACAATGCAAGGCAATTGTAAAGAAATACGGAAATTATTATCAATGACAATTAATCAGACAAAAGTATTGAGATATACCACTACCTTAAATCAACGGTACATTTATGGCAGCAGTATTCTGTTATCTTGTTTGTTATTTTAATGATACAACTTAACTTTCTTCAAACAACTTGTAGTGCTGTCGTTAACTACACTTAGAATGTTGTGTTGTCAGAGAAATTGTATTTGTTTTAGTTTGTGGTATTTCATTGACTAATATCCTGTGCATGGTTGTATTGTGTAACCTCCAGGTGTGTGATTTCCAGAGATGGATGAGGTACAGCTGTTAAAAGTGATGACTAAATATAAATGACACTTACTATTCCCCTGAACAGTTAATTCTCTGACGTCGCTGTGTCGTATGCTCTTCTTAACTTTGCTGTCAGGGCCGTATTTAGGCTTTTTTGGGCCCATGGACAGATTTGATTTTGAGGTCCCTCTTCATATAAGAACCATTAGATCTATAACATACAAAACAAACACATATTGCATTTCATATTCTCTTCTCTCTATAAATGAAGTTCTTCACCAAACATTAAAAAGCTGTTTAAGTCAATACAACATCAATTTTATAAACCTTTCCACCTTTTCCAATGAGGTGTTATATCCAGTAGGTGGTGGTCTATACAAAGTAAACCAACAGAGCAAACAGATGATCATGTAGAGTAGTAAATCAGATGACTTGACAAGTTCAGGCATGTTTTGGTGACATTGCTTTGCTTCTTTTACTACTTTTAACAGCTGAACAACAAAATAAAGATAAAACTAACATTAACAATGTGAGAGTCTTCTCAGCCCTCTACACTGATCGTTGAAACGAAGACATCGAACGGGATCCCTTTGTGCAATCCCTACAGCCCACTGGGCAGAGCTTTGTCTTTAGTAGCTTTACTGTTACAAACGTGCATAAATATTTAATCTGCCATGAGGCGTGTCAGCAGTTTGAACCGTCTGGTTTCACCAGAAAGTGGAGATTTCATCAAAGACTTTAACTTGAACTTTACCTGTTGTGACAAAACTTTGAATTACAATTTACTGAATTTTTGTTTGAGAAAATGTGTATAATCCCAAACTTTTCCACATAATAAAGCATGAGTTTGATAAAACAAATGACATTTTATGAGACCAAAGTTGAAGATTTTTATGACATGGGACAAAAAAAAGGATTAAACATAATAGTCCCAATACTGATAGAAATAATCAAGCTGTCAATGAGTTACATTGGCTGGTACGATGAAGGAACTGACTGCACACAAACGTCACAGCTTACTTAAAGGGCACATATTATGCCCATTTTACCACAGCTGATATGGTTCCTTGGGGTCTTAATGAAATGTCTGTAACATATTTTGGTCAAAATACTACAAGGATCATTTAAAACAGCACCCTTTTTACCCTGTCTGAAACAGATTGACCTGTTTTCGGGGTGCGTGGAGCAAATCTGTACAGGACACAAAAGTTTAAAGGCACAGCTCTCTCTCCCCCTCCTCCTCCTCCGCTTCGCCGCCCAGGCATCACAGGAGAGGCTGTCCGCTGAGCGGGTACAATGCAGCCGGAGACCGGGGGGGGGGGGGTTGGTCCTGGAACACGTTCCGGTGCTATTTTCTATTTATACCTGTTGCTTCAACCGGGGACACACACACACAGAAGCTAGGTCTCGGGCTAGCCTCCGAGAGCATTGTTCCTCCACACCGGACCTGAAATGGGATGTCTCCCCCCACCTCCCAGTCTGATGCTTCCCGGGTGGCGTGGAGTTTTTGGGACGGTAGACATGCAAGATACCCAAATTAACATGTTGAAGCACTGCAAAAGTGGAATTTTCATAATGTGTCCCCTTTAAAGTAAGGAACCCCGATGTAACATTGGGGTTACTTTGAGCCATTTAAAACAATAACTGTAAGAAGAAGATGAAAAGTGTTAATTCTTTACTGTTTATTTCTATGGTTTTGTAATTTGCCATATTGCAGTGTAAGATGGCACAGAAACATGTTTTAATGACAAACTGTTAACATCCCGGTCTCATTCAAGGATACAACTTTGACTCTTATTTCCTTGTTTGTTTAAAGTTGTTTAAACAGGATATGCTATCCTATGATGTACAGAAAATGTCCAGAAGCAATCCTTTTTCATTATCATTTCAAATATTTATACAGCCGAAGTCAATGTTCATGCAAAGCCAATACAATCATCCTTGTAGCTGTCAGCCTAACCGTCAGCATGGTAATAGATGTAACTTATCACTTGTTATTAACTTATTCTAAACATCATGGCGGAGAATCCTGGGCGGGAATCCAGAAGTTCTGTTTCACAGTAATTTTTCTTCGAGACCCCTCACCATCAAGGACAGGGAGGACACTCAGGAGACCAGCATCCTGCCAAAGGCCCCATTGTTCCCCAGCCCATCCGCCTCCATTACCATGACGACCAAGAGTTTCATCTGTTTGATCGAGGATGACTATAACTATAAGTACCCCATTCATTCACAAAGAAATTAACCGCCATGTAACTTTGTACCTCTAAACTTATCTTAGGACCATTTAATTTCAAGCATAGACCCTATGAGTGACATTTTTGAAAAGTGAGGACGTTTTGGACAGCCCTTCCTTAGGGTTAAGACTTGGTTTTAGGGTTAGGGTTAGAATTAGGTTTAGGATAGGAATGGGGCAACGGTTGGCATTTAGTTGTGATGGTAAAGGTTAGGGGAATGGGCTGGGGAATGCATTAGGTCAATGAGTATCCTCACAACTGTAGAGAGACCTGCTTGTGTGTGACATCTGACATGACTCAATGGACATTAAAGGGTCATGTTTGATTAATGTTTACATTTTAAATAGTATCGCGTTAGATGTAACCAAATTAAGAGGGAAAAACTAAGATCCAACTAAGATTAAATTAAATGCCAAAAATATAAATGTAACTGTATATTTTTCCATGCCTGTAAATTTATTCTAAAGGCATGGGAGCAAGACAAATAGTATGCTCTTATGTGTAATTTTCATGGGGCTCCTGAGTTGAGTGAAGAACAGTGGTGCGTGTGTGAAAGAACTATAGGAGGTTTTTGTGGAGATGAACTCTTCCAAACAGAATGAAAGCCAATAGCATTGATAGCGTGATGAAGAAATGAGCAGCATCAGACAAACCTGTTCACAGGTGGCCAGAGCTCTGAATTTTCTATAGCTAATAGATAGCTGAGATGAGGATGTTTACAAAGTGATTTTTATTTTCAGACATGATCAGACAATGAATATCAGTAATTACTTCTGCAGTCTTGACACTTTTAAACAATAAAGATTACAGGTGTTATTCATTCATCAAAGACAATGTATTTTCTTTCACTTTTTGTTCTAATATGTCGTCGGATAAAATATGCGTCACATCCTATGCGTCTACGGCAGCTATATGTTTTATTTAAAGATCACGGATTCTATTCATTTATCAAAGATATTTTTTTTCTTTTTCTACTCCACTCATATTTAATCAACAGCCCTGTCATCATAAACGTTTTGAAAAAAAAAAAGAAAAGAAAAGTTTTGAAAAAAATGCATCATTTTCAGAAATAAGCACACATGTTATAGTCACTACAGGTGCTGTTTTTGGACAGACAACTTTCCCAAGTAAGACCTAACCTTTATCTTCCGATCATTCCTTGAAACCAGTTCCCTGACACTCAACAGATATGACTTGCTAAATGATGCTAGAAGCTATTAAAGAGAACAGCTTATTTTCTTTTATCTGTGTAAACCTGGCTAAGGAAACACAAAATTTGTCATGTCAACTGTTATTTAGATGAGCTAATATTTAGGTTGGAAATGTATTTATGGCACAAAATATTTAAACAAATTTTATTGACATAATTAATGTGATTATCACTTGTACAATAATAAACGTAAATCTTCTTTGTGGAATCTAACATTTTTCAGAAGCAGAATTTTCAAATGAAAGCTTAAAGACTTGATCAAAATCAAAAAACTATTTCGACAGAGATGTCAAAATGATTAGTTGGGTTTAAAATGTTGGTCGGTATCGAAACTGGACCTCTCTGTTAGGATGCATGGTTCCCATGCCCCATCGGCTGAAGTCGAATTCAGGTATCTTCTCCTCAGGATTCTTTAGCTCAATCTCAAAATAGGCCAACACCAGGAAAACCAACTGCTTAATTTCACTGGAGGCAAAGAAACGCCCGGCACACATAGAGACCCCAGAGCCCCACGGCATGGAGTGAAACTTCACCTTCTGCCCATTCTTGTAAAAGTCTGTTTTCTTGCTCCCGTCAGGATTCAGAAAGCGGTCATATTTGAATGAATGTGGGTCAGGGTGGATCTCTGGGTCAATGTGAACAGCAGAATAAGGAAACATAGCCAATCTGTCACCTTTGCGGATGATATATTCACGCCCATCTGCCATCTTGAGAGTCATATCCTGGAGCACAACTCTGGTGATGACAGGTGCAACACAGAGTCGGAGGGTCTCTTCCAAAGCACTGTCCAGGATGGGTGTTTCCTTCAGCATTTCAAAGGTCAGGTTGATAGAAGGGCCACCACGTCTGACTTCCTGCCCTGATTCCTTCAGAACCTTATCAATCTCTTCCTTCACTGCTCTCATGGCTTCTGGGTGTTTCATGAGGAAGAGGAGCAGCCAGAATGAAGCTGGCCCTGTGTTGCCCTGAGAGGCCCAAAGAAGCGCCAACATGTATCTGTTTATCATTGATTCCTTCATACCATTCTCCTCTCGATACTGGTGCATGTCCCAGATCCAGCCACTGATTTCGTTCTTCATCTTCATCTTCTGCACCGACAGAGTGTTACAGATTAGTTCCCTCAGCGTCTTTGCTTCCAACCTTTCCCTCGGTGAGAGGACCCCGTAAGCCAATTTGGGGGAGAGTTGGTCAAATTTACGAAACTCTTTAAACAAGGCTTCAGATTCCGCTCTGTCTTTCTCTTTGGCTTTCTCCTCACCTTCTTCTGACTTGGGAGATGCATTGCCATACAGAGTTAAGTAGCTGGCCCTGAAAAGGATATTGTAGCTGTACATAAACAGTCCATCTTCTTTCCAGCTGCTTTCGTCTGCTGCTGAGCCGATTTCACGAGACATCAGATTCTGCAAATTATCCATCATAGCTTGTGATAATACCTTCAGGCCTTCCCCCTGGAGGTTCTTGTTGCTGGTGGCCCTGAGAAAAGTGTGGTCATGCTCCCCTGACACATATCCAAACACTCTCTGCACCAGCTGTTTAGCAAACGGTCTGAAGTCCAGTTTTTCTCGACTCTCCTTAACAAAAGCCCCCAACGACAGAGGATCCTGAAGGAATGTGATATAACACCCTCCCAGCAGCACTGTGAACACATCACCGTGTTTTTGCTTCTTCATCTCGATGAATTTGAATGCGTTCCTGCTAAACTCCAAGACATGACCCAGCCAAGGGATGAGCCCCTTATCCAAAGGGGGTTCACCTGATCGGTGCCGTCGAAACACACCAAGTAGGTAGAGTCCTCCAATCAAACAGGAGAGTAAAGCAAGAAGGAGAGGTAGCAGCAGTCCCATGACTGATTCCTGTAACAGACACAGAGTGATTAGGAGTTAAGCTCCACATCCCGCATTATGTAGAGAAATGTTGCTCCTACCTCTGGGATCAGATTCAGGCACGTTAATAATCAGTGAAAAAAGGAATTTTCCATAAACAGCCAACTACATGTTAACTTTTTATACACTGTTCATATTAAGAGAGGTGTCTATCAAAAGAGCCATTTCGTCCCCTCTTCCCCCAAACAAAATCTGTCTGGAGTCGCAAAATATATTTGATGACACAGCTTATATTGTAACACATACTTATACTCTATACAAAAAAACTATAGTTTCTTGCATTCATGAAATTATAGAACGACAATAAAGAAAACTGTTGACATTTTATTGCTATTTGTTACGTTTCAACAAAGAAAAACACCAAACTCTTATGAAGAGGAGAACAAAATACAAGGGCATGTGTAGGCCTACTTTGAAATAAATTAAACACAGAACTATGCAGGCCTATTTGAGTCCTCCCCATATTGTGGGAAATGTCATAAATAAATAACCTACTTTAAAATAAATAAAACATATAGCTGCCGGGCCGTAGACATAATAGGATGTGACGCATATTTTAGCTGACGAAAAAGTAAAAGAAAATATATTGTCTCTTGAGCTCAGCTAACCATTAGCTGTAGAAAATTCAGAGCTCTGGTCACCTGTGAACAGGTTTGTCTGATGCTGCTCATTTCTCCATCACGCTATCAATGCCATTGGCTTTCATTCTATTTGAAAGAGTTAATAGTAAACCTCCTATAGTTACACACGCACCACTGTTCATCACTCAATTCAAGAGCCCCCATGGAAATTATGCAGAAGAGCATACTATTTGTTTTGCTCCCATGCCTTTAGAATAAATTTACATGCAGGGAAAAATATACATTTACATTAATATTTTGCAAATTAACTTAAATTACTTACTTTAGTTTAAAGTACTTGAGGATTCTGTGTTTTGTTAACACGACTGTCATCTAGTGGCCAAAATTGTCCACTAAGAGAAGAGAAAGATGAGCTCTAAACTAGTCTATGGATATCATTGCTAAAAGGTGGAGGCTGGGGTGGTGGAGGTGAGTTGCCAGCAGCAGAGCACAAGTGTCAGTGTAGGTGAGCAGGGATTAGTGAGAAGCAGGTCTTATTTAATCAGTAGCTGACAGCTGATCACAGCTGGAGCACATGAGTCTGTGTCCAGCATGAACTAACACAATGCTTCATTTCAGTCCGGAACACTTCGTCATGAATTTATCATTTATTGCACAAATGGGAACACAGTTATGGCTCCCTTCTTTGGATGTCCCCTCGATGAAGGTAGCATTACTGAGTAAAAAAAACCATAGTTCAAGGCGCAAGGCAATTCTCACTGCAGTGGTAGATGCTGCATAGAGTGGATGACGTTCCCTCACGTGCACGTTCAACATATGAAAACTGATCGTAAAGTTCACTGTTCACAAAAAATATGCGCGACATGCACAACACTGCACAGGGAGCGGCTGCAGAGCGGCTGCAGAGCGGCTGCAGAGCGGCTGCAGAGCGGCTGCAGAGCGGCTGCAGAGCCGCGGGTTCCGACTCCTGGCTCCGGCGAAAGAGCGATTTGTTTACTGCCCCGCCGTTAAAGAGATGCGGACGTCAAAGCATCAGTTAGAATATTAGTTCCGCCCCGCATTTTCCCCTCCTGGTCGCGCGCGCACATGTTATGCCTCCGCGCAGTTTGAGAATCACTGCATTACAAAGGGCCGGCGCTAGAACATTTGGCGCTCTATGCAAGCTTCACTCCTGCCCCCCCCCCCCCCCCCCAGACTGCATTTATTTTCATATAAACACAACAACGATCGCAACGACATAGTGCAAGCATTCTAGACCTCAGATAATATGAACCTGTTCACCGTTCAAATTCAATATTTGTCATTAGGTTTCGTTCAGTTCAACGTTCTCATAAAAATGAACGTGTTCAATGAACGTCTTTTGAACTCATTCATGCACAACACTGCCTGAAACTCAACACTGGCCTACCTGCCTCTGCCGCCTGTGCTGGATGCTGTTCACTGCACAGCGGGCCGGATGAGCTCTACTCACCTTGAAAATCAGCTGCTGCTCAAACTCAACAAGAAGTTTGTAGACTAGTGCTCTAAAGGTGGACAAAAGTTTAACCAAAAGTTTAAATATACAGTGGGACAGCGGCATTTTAACTTTTTATTTTAGCTGTCATGTGGTTAATGTCTTGACATGATCCTCCCAAAAGTTCTTAAATGTTGTGTTGACATGTTTAATGTTTGACATGTTTAATGTCATTGCACTTTTATTTGTAAAGATTCTCCTTTAATAAAAAAGAACTGTTATCGGATTGGATTTATGACCCCTTGTCCTTTTTTGCACTGTATAGGAGCGGCCCCCATCAAGTTGGTGGAAGTAACTTAGTAACTTTTACTTAAAGTACATTTTAAATTAACTACTTTTTACTTTTGCTTGAGTAGATTTTTAGATGGGTACTTTTACTTGTACTTGAGTAAAATTTCATCAAAGTAAAGGTACTTTTACTTGAGTACAATATTTCAGTACTTTTTACACCTCTGACAGAGGGTTAGTGCCCTGAATGCAGAATGGGAATTGAGGAGCGACCTTTGTTAATGATGTTAACGGTTGCTTTATTATCACAGAAAACTATAATTTCCTCGACCAAGAATTGCCCCAGAGAATGCATGAAACGATGATAGGAAACAGAGCAGTGGATTGAACATAAGAGGGAAGAGCAAGCTCATTACTATTGTTGACCCCAGCCAAAACCAATAGAGGGAGCAGCATCAGTAAAGGGTTGTCTCTACTTTATAGTTGTAGGAAAAACAGACATGCGTTCCACTTGTCACATAGCAGTGTCCAAAATTTAAGATCGGATTTACATCCTTCACCTGGATTTACTTTTTTTTGTTATCACTGACTTAAACGTCACACCTATCCAGTATGTGCACATACTGTTTTGATCTGAGTTTTTGTTGCGTAAGTGGGTTAAAGAGATATTGTATATTGCTGTTATCGTTGGGGTCCTGCAGCGTTGCTACTAGTGTCTGGACTTCACTGAGTTGGAGAAGTGCAACGGCACTAAAGCGTCTGGAAGGAAGGAAGGAAGGAAGGAAGGAGGAGGAGCTGCAGTAAACATATCTGTTGTAGTCCAAATGACCCTGACTAGGTCTGCTGGTCCTTTGGGCTTGCCTCAGATCAGCCCATGACATAGTCAGTTAAGACAAGATAATGTCAAAGATTAAAGCCCTGCAGCTCTGCAAGCAAAGCCCTTTTATTTTGTTCATTTGGATGGGTAGTTGTGTGGTGGATTTAACTCCCCTGATATTGGTGAATAAAACAATACAAATGATGTAGATCTTGTGAACTGAAGCTTATTTTGCATATGATCCCCGATCTCTTATGATAAACTGTGCCCTAATTTTATTTCCCTACAGGATGGTCAAAATGCTGTTCCATCCCCCTGTTAGGGTAACATTCATATGAGGAAATACTTTTTTCCGTTGTCAAACTATCCGTCATGTGTTTAATTTTAGAACACAAGGATACTCCAGGTCCCTAAAAGAGACATATTATTTGGAAAATACATTGGACACCACCAAAGTGTTATTTATACAGGCTTGTCATTGAATACATCAGTATATTATAATCTGTCTTGTTTTCAGGATGTCTTTATTCTTTTCCGGGACCCTTATGATCCACATGCTGTCCAGCAAACTGAAATTAGTTTGTGCTCTGCTCATGTTTAGAAATGAAAACATACAACAGCTTCTCTCATGAATAATATTATCGCTTAAGTATTTTCATTCAGAATGAGGACATTGGCTCTGTGCAGTGTTTTTTTCACTTGAGCTACAATTTGTGGACAATTTGCCAGCAAGAGTGAAAAGTAATCAAAATTAAGTGACAGAGGAATTTAGGAAATTACATTATAGGTCAAATTAGTTTTGACAAAGTTCAATGGTTAATTATGACAGAAACATCCAGCGGGTGAAGCAAAATTGATGCAATGCTTTGTGGCTTCCAGATAAGAAGGACGTTTTGATTGCATTCCTTCTCTACTCAGAAACATATACATATAAACAAAGGATGAATTTTCAGATCACAATGCCTGTGAAGTTCCACAAAATAAATCATTTAGTTTTTAGCCGCAAGTATTTACTATCAGAACGCCTATAGCATCTCCGATGAAACGTGCCAACTCAAAGAGTCAAACCAATGACTGTCTATGCATTTTCTTTGATATATTTGATATCTGATACAATAGTTCAGTGCTTTCAGTAATTTGACAAACAACAACACACACCAAGTAAATGCTGATGTCTAGTTTACAATGAAAATGAGAATTTGATGGAATACATAAAGACTCTTATATTCAAACTTAATTAATACCATATATGTATTAACAGGGTACGCTTGGCAAAATTCCCGCAACTGAGCCAAGGTACAATTTCAATGATAACAACTTTGCAGTTTTTTAACAGTGTAATGCACACACATCACAAGTTGCTTTGCTCATATGTGGGAGACGCTGGCTGAGGAAAGTTGTTGGCATCCACCTCAAGGCTTTTCATCTCAGTCGCTTCAGTAGAGTCCGGCCTTAGTAAAACTGGCACGGGACGCACTCACCCCGGGGGTAGGGTAGGCTCAGCTGAGAAACAGGGAGAAAAATGAACAAATGAGATAGGACTGCCACCACTCTCAGGCTGCCTATGGGATAGCCTCCAACAGGCTAGTGAGAGCAGTTTAATGATGATAGTGGTGGGAGAGATGGAAGAGAGGGAGGAGTCCGAGCACCAAGTTGCATGTTTTTTGCTCTGGTGTCTTGTGTCACTCTTTCCTCTAAGGGAGGGGGAGGGGGGCAACCAAGTCACATGGTGGAGCTCGATCTGTTACGTAAACACAGACCTCCACAGCCCCGAGCCGGCTCGCATCAACTTTGTTCAGTAAATCCATGTGGATAAAACTCTTGCGTTGACATTGGCGGCGGACAAGGAGAGTTGTCGAGATCTTCACTGCTCGGCGCTGCATCGCACTTGGCGACGCTGCAAACCCTCACAGCTCCCAGTGACCTCTGAAAATGTCTGGGACATAGACATCATGTCATTAAAACATTTGTGCAATTGAATACATCATACATGTATGATATCATATGATTGTACAGTGAGTTCTCATGTGCACCACAATCATTTTGCCAAGTACAGTGTGTTCATTTGTCAGCCGTCGTGTTAGATTTTGTAAGATTTGTTGGTATGTTACAGATGCTACCATAATTTAAAAAAAAAGATTTACATCTTACATTTGATTCTAAATATAACTTTAACCTTATGAATATTAAACACTGTCATTTAGCTGTCACAGGATGCCAGTGGTGCCTCATAACAAGAGCAATGTCACGCAATGTCTTGCAGGGGGAGTTCTGGAATACTTTCCTGGCTCTGGGCAGTCCAATCAATATTTATCAACGTGAGCTAGTTTCCCAAAGCTAGAAAAGCCTGAATTGTCCGAGGACACATGCGGTGACAACATTTTCATGTCTAGACAGTCATTGGTTTGACTCTTCGACTTTGCACGTTTTTGTTTTTGCTTTAAATAACTGGGAACAATTCAAATATTTTACTGCAGTCTCAAAAACAAATCAAAAGGAAATTAGAAATCTATTATCTCATAATTACACTTTTTTACATAAATGCCATTATTATTATTAGACCTATAATAATTAAGTCAATTTTCTTTATTAATTTCAATAAAATACAATTGTTTGTTTGTTTTTCTTGTTTTCTTCTCTACATGCATGATATAGAAGTAGTGGAGGAAAAAATATGTTTTTCTTTTAGGGGGAGATTTATGTTTATGTGTTTATTAATAAACATAAATCTCAGATTTTCTGAGTGTCCATCCTCTCTGGGTGTTAGTTGTAAACCGCAGCCATGGGCAGAGAATTTTTCCAACTGTCGAGGAACATAAACTTTAATTGACTCAAAGCTCAAATCCCACTAACTCTCACTTCTCAGTCATCTTCACCATCTCCGTCTCGTGGATGATGGGTAGATTGAGGAAGATGGAAGAAAAGAGGAATGCATCACAACTTAAAAACACGTGCTCATCTGTCCCTTAGGGACTGCACATGTCCAAACCCCAAATGCTCTAGTCATTCCAGCAGCGTCCCCCGTCGTCTTTTCCTCAGCTCGGGCTGCTCGCTACGCCACATCTCCTCAGTCAGATGGAGAGGGGAGGCTTTAAGGCAAGGCCTCTGGAGGAGGGGTCCTGCAGGCCCAGATGGCTGGCTCTCAGACCACAAACAACTCAAACAGAACGAGATCTGAATGCAACGACTTCTTATATGCTTAAATCATTTTCCTTTAGATATGAGTTGTTGCAGTTGTCATCAATCAATAAAATGTTATATGTAAAATGTGTTCATATTTAATCATATTCATTAATCACAATTTGTCTCATAGGGCTAAACAAGGTGAAACATCCTCTGTTCTTAACCCTCAACAAGAGTAAAACAAAATACCCCCAACAAACTATTAACACGGGGAAATCATGTGAGAGAGCCACATGTGAGGGATTCCTCTCCCAGATCGCCACGACGATCACGGTCCACAATCACAATAAGATGTCACCACGATCAGGATCCATGATCCGCCATCACGACCTCGGATTCACGATCCACCATCTTGATATCTGGTCCATGACATAATTGAGGTCAGCTGATCAAGGGTGATTGGAGAAAAGCTGTCTAAATAATAATCCAATACAATTGAAGTGACTGGTGACCGATTCTTGAAACGGAAAAAAAACAACGGAATAAAAAGACGCGATTTCCACCATGTTTTTAGCCTGAATGTCCGAGCTGTGATGCACGCACGAACGGGGCTCCAGAGGATATCAGGAAATTTAGGCTGAAAACCTGGTGGAAGTGACGCTGTTACGAGTCGTATTTGGAATGTCGGGGCCAAAGTTATCTGTACAGTGTGGGGTTTAGGAAATCAAGTCTTTTCATCATCATTTAAGTCACTGACTAACTGTGATCTGATTGATGGTGAAGTTACTGGTGTTGTTGAATATTATTCTTCACTTTATGGCCGTATACAGGTCATAATTAAAGGGTTATTGAGGGCCTTTATAATAATATGGTTACAGTGACAATGACCAGATGTGTTTCATTAATGCAAGCCAGACACCAACCCACTGATCTTTCCTCTTTTAAAGTAGTTGAGTTTACATGCCTTACCAACTTGAAGGGGGGGGGGTTCTGTCCCCATTCTTGCCATCATGCGAGAAAGTCCATCACCTTAAGTAACAACGTGTGCTACTGCCACAGCCTGAGGTGAAAGCTTGGGGTGTAAACATCAAGTCGGAAAAGACACGGAGCGCTAAAGCAGAGTGCGACCTGTCCGCTGCTCTGCTATCTGGCCCTATGCCTGGATTGAAGATCCAAATATTATGACACTCGATGTGACTGAGCGTACCTGCTGGTTACATTCTAGCGGATCGGCACTGAGGCAAGGTGGCTTGTGTCTGTGTGACACTTCTGTCCTCCATCGCCCCCCCCCCCCCCCCCCAAAAAAAAAAACCTGTTACCCACTGTATACTGTTATATAACTGATAATATAGAGGCAGCTAATGTGCAATTGGTACGAATGTGTGTGTGTGATTGTCATAAATGTGTGTGAAGCGACTCCATATTTCATAATTTTCCTCAGACTGAGCCACATCTGTTGCTGTTTAGATTGTTGAGGGGTATGACGAGATAAACCTGCAAGAGATACATAGATGGATGGAGACATAGAGAGGGAGAGAGAGAGAAGGGGGGGAGAGAGAGAGGGTGGGGGGGAGAGAGACCCTCATCAGCTGTGTTACAAATGTTTCATATGAGTGTTGGGAAGAGGTTGACAGTGCAGCCATTAACACGCTTCCTCAGCTGGGTGTTCATTTCAGTCTGCACAACGATATCCTCCAGTCTCAACCCTTGGACGAGGGTCACTTGCCAGAGGAGGATTTTTTTTTCTTCTGCCGCTCTGTTTTTTATACTTCCTTCTCGGGCAGAGGGCTGGTGTAATAGAAAACAGACACAAGGCAGAATGTGAGGCATTCACAGCAGCGAGACCTCACTTCTTCACAGAGGGAGAAACAGGATAAACAGAAGGTCTATACTCCCACAAGTTTTTCTCGTTGTTTCTCTTTTTTTTGACTTTCGGAAGTTATCAATAAGTTTGCAAAGGCCAGGACGTAAGGATGGAGGTGGAAATCCATGGATCGGATTGAGGGAATATCAAGAGAGGGCCAAGGAGACCTTCGGAATGGAACATACATGTAGAGCTTTACCAGGTGGGTTGTGTCACTTACTGACTTCCTTCTAAAGAACCTATTTGTTCAACTATCCTGAATATAGACAGAGCTGTTTGTGGGATCCACTTTCGGAATGAATCCTGTTAAAATATATTTTCAAATACCACAGTATGCTTCAGAGGCAAAGCAATTTGTTTTTGTTTGTCCTAAGTGATAAAATTCTGAATGAATGTAAACTACAGCAGAATAGATCTGCATGTGTGCTCATGATAAAATATCTGATCATAAAATAATAAAAATGTGTCTTAATCATACGCATAAAGCTAAGATATCGTTTGTCTACTTTACAGCCTCATCATCAAATTTTAGAACTGATCCTTATGCAATTAAAAAATTCTAATTATTTTATCATTAATATTATAATAGCTATTATTATTACTTTACATACAATTCATATTTATAATTTTTTTGTCATAAATGCTATATTTTTTTTAATATTTAAAAGCCCACAATAAATTCCCTTGTTTTCTTAATAAAAATTCTTCTGTGTAGCTTTTTGCAAAAATGAATAAATCCAAACCATGATCTCAAATTTAACCAGCTCTAGATTTGTTTTTAAAAGTATTGCTGCATTTACATACATGCTCTTAATTTGAAATAATAACTATTCATCTATAATTACATTAAATATTTAAACAGGGAAGTCTCCCTTCAATTAAAATTGCAGCACCACAGCTTATTAGAGACAGACTATTAAACAACATTATAAAGGTGCACAACGGTTTGCTAAACCCATCACTCAGATATCTCAAGGTCACCCTCATGTCAGCAGTGGTTGTTATTGTACAAATTAGGCTGATGCTGTGACACGCATTTTAATCATTTGAACTCCAGTGTAAATCCTGTGACGCGGCCCTGCTGTCATGCCATCCTAGGGCAGACATGAGTTGCCCACCATAGGTGCCATCTGTCTCCTTGTGGTGGTCCTCCTCCCTGGCGTGAGCAGTTCTGGATCTGGAGGAGAGGCGTCACGGCGCAGCAACAAGCCTCTCTCCTGTTCACTCAGATGACAGGGGAGATGGCACATCCCACACCGGGGAACACAGTGTCACAGTCATGAGATCAACATGACCTCTGTGGCTCTGGCCCGTGAATGAAGGGACAGAAGTACGACGCTTCTGTTAAAGCGCCAGGAGCAGTATGTTTCTGAAATGACACTCTCAGTGGAACATGCTCTTGCTGTAACCACACAACTTAATTTGAGTTCAACTCCAGTTTCTTTCCTAAACACACCATACAGTGTGTTCAGCTACCACAAAGCTGGAAATAAGAGGTTTCAAATGCATTTATTTCTTACCTGAATGAACCTTTGTCAGTTTCATTTTATGTTTTCTTTTGTTGGGTCCGATATAATGTCCCTCTTTTTTCCAAGCCACCCTTTGTTTTATTGTATCAGCTTGAATGAAATGTTGCGTGGCGTGTGTTGGGATGGGGCGAGTGAATGACATCACTGCTAACGTCAATCGTCTCAAGCCTTTGTCCATAACGCTCAGACATGCGATCCGTTGAAGATGGATGCCCCCTTTACATCAAGAAGTCCTCAGCAGATGAGAATATTTCATGTTTGAGACATTTGCAAACATTTATTAATACTAAAACAGTAAACTGACCAATTCCTTTGTGTATAAATTAACAAAAATTTAACATAACAATGAATTACTAACATTGATTGTCTCTGTAATTTACTGAAATTATAGTATATTGATCGTCCACTATTTTTCTTTCTTTTTTTAGGAAAACTGCTGTTTTCAACTCTCAAATGTTGTGTTTGTCTTCTGTTTAAATATAATGATTTTTAACTGTGATTGCTGGTACAGTTAACAATGCATTTTGAATTCATGCCTTTTTCAGTGTCCAATCATAACTTATAAGCTTTTCTTTTGTCTCTAATCGTTTCTGTGCAGATTCTAGTTGAAAAGCTTGAAAGACCAACATGAGCTGGAGCTTTCTAACTCGTCTCCTGGAAGAAATCCACAACCACTCCACCTTCGTTGGGAAAGTGTGGCTGACCGTGCTCATCATCTTCCGCATCGTGCTCACCGCAGTCGGAGGGGAGTCCATCTATTCGGACGAGCAGACCAAGTTCACCTGCAACACCAAACAACCTGGCTGTGACAACGTATGCTACGATGCTTTTGCTCCCCTCTCGCACGTGCGCTTTTGGGTCTTTCAGATCATCATGATCTCCACTCCCTCCATTATGTACATGGGTTATGCTATTCACAAGATTGCCCGAACTTCAGAGGTGGAGCGCAGGAAGCACCAGAGGCTCTGCAAAAAGCTGCCACCTCATTCCAGATGGAGGGGGAGCCACCACCTAGAGGATGTGTTAGAGCAGGAGGAAGACGACGATGCCGAGCCAATGATCTATGAGGATACTCTTGAGGTGCAGGAGGTCAAACCTGAGCCAGTCAGCAGCAGCAGCAGAAAAGATCAACCAAAACATGATGGCCGCAGAAGAATTATGCAAGAAGGACTGATGAGAATCTATGTTCTTCAGCTCATGTCACGAGCTATTTTTGAAATAGCTTTCCTTGCAGGACAGTATCTCCTCTATGGGTTTCGTGTTAATCCTTCATATGTATGCAGCAGGATTCCATGTCCGCACAGCGTGGACTGTTTCATCTCTAGGCCCACAGAGAAAACAATCTTCCTCCTCATCATGTATGTGGTAAGCTGTCTTTGTCTAGTGTTAAATGTGTGTGAGATGCTTCACTTGGGAATCGGTACTTTTCGGGATACGCTTCGCATGAAGAGGAATCGGGGTCGACGGACGACCTACGGCTACCCCTTCTCTCGCAACATCCCTGCCTCCCCTCCAGGCTACAATCTAGTGATGAAGACAGACAAACCTGGCGGGATTCCCAACAGCCTCATCACCCATGAGCAGAACATGGCTAACGTGGCCCAGGAGCAGCAGTGCACCAGCCCGGACGAGAACATCCCCTCCGATCTGGCAAGCCTGCATCGGCACCTACGGGTTGCCCAGGAGCAGCTTGATATGGCCTTTCAGACATATCAGACCAAAAACATCCAGCAAACCTCCAGAACCAGTAGTCCTGTATCTGGGGGAACTATGGTAGAGCAAAACCGAGTCAACACAGTGCAGGAGAAACAAGGGGCAAGGCCAAAATCAGCCACAGAGAAGGCTGCGACTATTGTAAAAAATGGAAAGACCTCTGTCTGGATCTAGAAATGAATACAAAATTGAGTATATTAATAGTAAAAAAAAACATTTAAGACTCCAGGACTGCACTAGCACTGGAGGATGTGTGAGTGAGTAGGAGATGTGACTTTGGACAATAACAACTGAGAATTTCAATCACACTGGCTGAAGGAGTACATTACACAGTATGCTCATAGATTTTGTGAAAGAAAAAAAAAATACACATGATGGAATTATCAAATCCAGACTCATGAATCTTCTCTGTTACTGTAGTGTGTCATTTCGTGCTTGCCATAGCTTTCAGACATGATTAACATATGCTTACTCTCTTTATCTTTAATTCCAGCTAAAATCTCAAAGTTTATGTATATTATATAGTATATTATCTGATCTACCCTTGACTGCTGCTTAACTGGATTTATTTGAAGAAATGTAACATTGGAAGTGTGTGATTGTACCCTAGGGCCGAATTTGAAAATGCAGAACAAAACACTGTATCAACGCATAACGTGTCATTCCTGAAGCGTGATGATTGTTGTTGGAAAGATGCATGATTGAAATGTTTGGATGAGCGTTACTGAAAGAAGATAAGAGGTGGAATATTTTGCCGAAAGATTTTTTTTTCGTGATAAGGGTGATAGAACAGGGCTGCGTCACAGGAGGCTCCCCTGGTAAACATCTGCCCAGTGTGACGGTCTTTGGTCGTTGCGTGCAAAACTTTTATCTATTCCATGTTTTCCAAAGAGGTAAGTGAAGCGAAAATCTGATTATTTTAAAAAACAAATACTGATTTCTTCTTTTCAATCCGAAGCAGATGATGCATGCTGTACAACTGGGAACATAGAGTACATTTAGGCTATGGTAGAGATCCCATCCTTTGCTATTCAGTTTGCTTAGAGTTATGTTGTGTTTAGGCATGTCGTCTTGAAGATTATCAAATTAGTTCTTCTGTCACTGAAGCAGAGTATGTTTCTAAAACTGTTTTTAAAGTAATATTTACCCCTGCCTTCACTGTTGTCATACTTCAAAGTGCCTAAGATTTTTAAAGACTGTTCTGGTATTTTATTCATGAGGAAATAAACGTATTTGAAACCTCTGACTTCTTGCTTCATGGTAGCTGTCTTGTCATGTGAAGGAACACTATATGGGATGTTCAGGGTGAAAGTTTTAATCAAAGTCAAATTAGGATGCGGGGTCACAGCAAAAGAAAACCATTCAAGTTTGTGACAAAAAAGGATCGGATTAAAGCCAAAACTAAATATATTGTAGCCCTTACAACAACAATGACAAATTTTGATAACTCAACCCTAACCCAACATGTGTATGACCTAATAAATCACACAGCATTTTAGCATCTTAAATATGGGGAAAAACCATCAAAAGGAGAAATATACCCTAATGCTGTGCCCACAAGATATTTATTTTAAGAAGATGTTGGTGTTTTAATCACTCAGATGGTCACAGCCACCAGATTTGTACCATAGCATGGAGACATCTCAGCTGATTCAAATTGTATTTTCACCTTGGAATGTCATATACTATGAAATTCGCATTGCTCTTGCATAGAGACACAGGATTGTCTTCGCAAACTGAAGGACAACAGGCTCAGCCAATGGAAGGACTATGCAGATATAGGCCGTGTCACTGACTTTGTCCAACAACAATTACAGGGTCTGGGGAAGATGCATGGGTATAGTAGTATTAATGGCTTCTCTTGGAAAATTATTTGGCTGAACATTAGTTTTGCACAGTGGGAATAATTCAGGTATAATGATTAGGTGTTAATATGATGACACATGTACAGCTGGGGAGTTTAACTAAGTCAATTTACTCAAATACTGCAGGCTTGCTTAAGTAGGCTATTACTGCAACGTCAATACTTATATTTAAGGTCCCTAATTAAGTATGTGCCTTGAGGACTTTTTCTTGTAATGGAGTATTTTAATAGTGTGATTTAACTTTTACTTAAGTAAGTAAGTACTTGATTTGAATAGTTCTTCCATCACTGAACATGACTGAACATCATATCAGGTATCTACAGTGCATTGACCTGTTGATGGATGAATACGCTGTTTCAGTTTTCTCATGAATAACATTAAAGATGTCTGGAATGCACAATGAATCCGACTTGTGTCCAACCCAAATGTGCCCTTTGGAATCCTAAATGTGCAGTACTCTCACCCAGAGTAATGGGACACGGTGGACAGTGCCAAGCTATTTGTTTAAGAGAAGCTGATGGATATGTGCAAAGGGCAATGTGTGTTTAGCAGTTGTGTTAACAGAACGGGTGCTTATCCAAGCACCAAGTCAATTGCACTAACTTTGTTTCAAAAATAAATCTAGATTACATATATTTTTAGTTTTCTGTTGGGATGTGGCCTTTCCCTTAAATTTGGTTACAAACAGACTTTTCAATATTTAACATTTGAATAAGGTACATATGTTGTTCAGTAACTACAGTTGGGTCTGCATGTTTATTGTTTGTACCTTTTCTTCTGTATTTCATAAGGGTTAATGAGCACTGCACGGTTTGTATGACATTTTAGTGCATCATATGTTCCCTCGTCAGTGTTTCGCCATTATGATTAACAGGAAGTAGTTATTCTTCTGGTTTCCCATGTATTTCTCTGAAAGTTCTTCATTCTATATTCTTATTTCTTGATGTTGTTTCGTTATAGGAGGGTTGCAAAGTCTTGATCTTACTTTCTCTAACAAGTGATGTTTTCTGTCTGTCTTGTCTCTAGTCTGATGACTATATAGATATACTGGATATACTATAGAGCAATATAAACAACTAATGAATAGGCCTACCACAGAATACACTGTTTTCACTCAAAATTAACAAACTCTTAAAAGCTCTAAATGTAACCTAATGTTCTTTTTTCTTGTCATTACTATACAGATATTAACTCTCTGTGCTCAACAAAATAAATTAATAAAGATTTTAACTTTCAGGACTTCAGGGGCTCCATAGAAAGGTTAAGCAATTAAAGCAAATATTAAGTAAGACACCTTTTTATCAGGGTGGGTGTTTTCAGATCCCCAAAATTACTTTTGGAGACAACCACCCATTTCCTGTGCCTTTATATACAGATAGATATGAAATGCCACATGGAATAAACTCAGAATTTAATTTTATTCTACACAACAAACCTTATCACCATTTTACAAATACGTTTCAAAGTCATTGTTTCCACTTCCAAGCACAGCCTATGACTAAGCATAGCTATAGTTAAGATTATATTAATTTCCAGTCTACCTGCAATTAACAAATCAAGGACACCACGTGCAATTGCACTAGCTTTGTTTCAAAAAATGAATCTAGATTTCATATATTTGTAGTTTTGTGTTGTGATGTGGCCTTTTCCTTGAATTTTGTAAAAACAGACTTTTCAATATTTTACCTTTTAATAAGGAACATATGTTGTCCAGTAACTACTGATGGGTCTGCATGTTTATTGTTTGTACCTTTTCATCTGTATTTCATAAGGGTTAATGAGCACTGCATGGTTTGTATGACATTTTAGTGCATCATATGTTGCCTTGTCAGCGTTTCGCCAATATGATTAACAGGAAGTAGTTAATCCCTAACCAGCACTGAATATATTCCACAGGGTAGGAAACCTACCAGATGTGGGCATAAATTTAGGATTATCTGAGGCCATATGCTGATGCGATAATAATGAAGCTTGTACACCTTAATTATTTATAATAATTATTACATACATGGTATTTACTTTGTCTTGAAGCTATGAGTCTGATAATTTTGTGTTTTGTGTATAATCAGAGGTCACACTGATACTTTTCTCTGTAATTTTTTTCCTCTATGCATAAATAAATACCACATACTTAATCGCAGCAGAATGTTTCAACCCGGGGTATCGAAAACAAATGGCAAAAAAGTAAAATTTAAGTGGAGTCTGTATTAATTTATCTTAAAAAGGCTATATAACCATAATATCTGGTCCCTCTGCACACATTTTGACTAAACCTTTGCTGTTATAACATAATTGAACTCATTAAAAATAGGGGGGGATTTGTAGTACAACATTTTGTTCACTTCATAAACTGCAATTCAATAATAGATAATGAATCGTTTATGGATGCTATATAGTTCAGTTGTAACCCACTGATAAGAGCAATTGTTGGGTTGGGTTTTAAGTTGTTTTACATTGTGCTTCATTAGAATGTGCGTATCTATCTAAGCCATATGCTGATGTGATAAAAATGACTCTTGTAATAAGTACACCATAATAACTTGTAATAAGTATTGAATCAAATAGTATTTACTTTGTCTTGAAGCAATGAGTCTTATTATTTTGTGTGTTTTGTGTATAATCGAGTTCACTTAAAAGCTGTAAATGTAACCTCACAGTTTTATCAGGGTGGGTGTTTTCAGGTCTGGATGTATAATGTATATTTAAAGACATTTAAATTTGTGGGAAAAAAATTGGTTGAAAAAAGAAATACCAAAAATGTTGCAACCCCTGCAGTACCTCCGCAGACCCCCTAGGGGTCGCGGACCCCCTGTTGAAGACCTCTGCCCTTGACTCTTAACCTTACCTTAACTATCTCAACCAAATGCCCAACTCTAGCCCATACCTAATTCTGAGCTAACCCAAAAAACAAGTCTTAACCCCCAAATAGTCCATTACCAGGGCCAGAAAGTGAGGACCAGCTAACCACTCGGTTGCAGTCTCAAACTGTTCCTCACAATACACATATATATACACACAGGCACACACACTCTCTCACACAGGCACACACACTCTCTCTCTCTTTTTTTTTTTCAGGCACACTATCTCTCACGCACACGCACGCACGTGGGTTCCAATGTTATCGCGAGGTGCATTGTGGGATTTCAAAATGGAGCCCTTCTTGCCTCAGTCAAACGCCATGTCCGGTGTTATGTAGCCGTCGTTTGGTGCCTGGGAGGCGGACTGACTGTTACATCGTGACCCCCACCGCTGCCAGCAGACAGTGAACAACATGGCGGTTTGGTGCGTCGCCAGCAGACGTCTCGGTGTTTATGCCACCGGTCGGTATTTGTGCCTCACGTCGCTCTCCGGAGCCTCCGCTCCAGGTGGGACCCGAGTCCGACGGTGTGAGTACAGCCGGGACACGACACCTGTCCCGGGTCGGTTTGTGTGTCACCAACTCTCTCACAGGAGCCTGCTGAAGATCCAGGGCCCGGACACGAGCCCCTTTCTCCAGGGGATCATAACCAACGACATGGGGCTGCTGGAGGAGCCGGGACCTGGAGCCATGTACTCGCACATGCTGAACGTCCAAGGGAGGACACTGTATGACGTCATGTTGTACAGGTACAGTGGGAGACAGCGGGCTGTTTAAACCTCCAAGGAAGCGCCAGGGTGTGTGCACGAGCTTATCTGTGTAATGCACTTGTTGGCAGTGGTCGCCTGTTGGCAACGTGTCCTGTTTAGAGAGCTGCTTCTGCTGAGTGTCCTGTGAGCCTCCAGGTTTAAGCCTCCCTGTCCAAGCCACCTTCAACTGGGCACTTTCAAAACAAGAGACAGTTCACTCTTCACTGTCAAATACAGTTTTATCATTTCTTCTCAACCGTCTGGAAAACGGTGTCCTCTCACATGACCCCCAGTCTTTCAACCCAGCATTTAAAATACCCTCAATAACGCCACCAGCAGTGCACTTTCCAGATTCACATAAGGTCGTCACAGCCTTTTAACCACTCAAATTTAATCAGGTAATCCTCACAACTGATCAAAGGTTGGTGGAATTCCCTCAAGTGGATTTCGAAATTCACATTCAAGAGGCCAAGACATGTTTTGAGATGCCCTTTGATCACTTAAACGTATCAGATCATCAGTTAGTCCAAGTGAATGTTTTAACAAAATTTGAAGTAATTCCTGCATAAATGCATAATTAATATTTTGAATTAGTGTTACTGATTAAATGCTTTAAAAGTATTTTATTTTGCTTTACTGGAACACCTTTTCTTATCATTATTTTCCAGAGGGATGTTTGTGTAAACATCTGATATGAAAAACAAGAGCTCTGAGGTGGCATGTTCAACAGCACCCACAATTATCTTTTCATGCAATCAACTTTTGTGTTTTACCTTTCAGTCTGAAAGAAGCTGATGCTGGACAAGGCATTTTCCTGGAGTGTGATGCTACTGTCAAGGACTCGATCTTAAGACACTTGAAGGTGTACAAGATTCGGAGAAAGGTCAACATTAGCCCCTGTCCAGAACTCTCTGTATGGGCGGTGCTCCCCCAGCAAAACATCTCTGGCCAGGAGGCCAGTAAACCTGAGCTGTCCTCCCCTGAAAACACTCTGGTATGGGAGGCTGATCCTCGAACTCAGGAAATGGGCTGGAGGTTGGTGTTGGACAGTAAAATTGACCCTTGGGATATCATTGCATCATGTCAGAAAGGTGACACAGAGGATTATAACAGACATCGCTACGCAATAGGTAAGACTTGTTTGTAGTTGAGTACATACAGGACATTGGAGGACAAATGTGGTGAGAAATGTAGATTTGTTTCAACACGTGATATTGAAATGTTGTTTGTCTCCTCTGCTGTCATTGTTGTCCAGGACTTCCAGAGGGAGTGAGGGACCTCCCTCCAGGGGTGGCACTGCCACTAGAATCAAATCTCGTCTACATGCAGGGCATCAGTTTTAGCAAAGGCTGCTACATCGGCCAGGAGCTCACAGCCAGAACCCATCACACGGGGGTGATTAGGAAACGCCTGATGCCGGTGCGCTTGTCAGCTCCACTGCAGGACCTGGAGGAAGGAGCTGCAGTGCAAACGCAGTCAGGCAAGCCAGCTGGGAAGTACCGAGCAGGGATAGGAGAGCTGGGTCTGAGCCTAATCCGCACGGCTCATGCAAACGAGGTGTTGACACTCAAATGTTCTGATGACAACACAGTGACACTTAAGGTCTCTGTGCCAGACTGGTGGCCTAAAGATGTGGAAATTAAATAAAGGCTGTGACATACATCACATGGTGACAGATGACTTGCAGACAGAACTCTAAAGAGTACAGTATGTAATTTTTTTTACAGATGTCTGGCACTAACGTATATTTGTGAGATTTTATTTCACTTTGCAATAAAATCAGATTTTTATAGTGATTCCCCCCCCCCCTAAATATGAAGTATTAATTAGATCTTGTTAAAAGATTTGTTCTAGGTTCATACAACAGCGTGTACTAACTGTCATATGGTATTAGAGGTCTTTTAAATCTCAAGATAAAAGTCTCAATCAACGTGTGTATTTTTTTTAATTTATTTATCTATTCATCTTTCAGTGCAAAAAAATCTATTTCAAACATTCACAGGCAACATTTGAGATTGCAATACTTCTCAAACCAAACTCAAAAAAACACCTATTATCTTTTTTACTCCAAACAAATTGGCACTTCAAGCTCTTTCCAGGTGACTATACATTGTCGGGACCACGAAGAACATCTTATTCCTGATAAAGGAGATGCTGCCCTCTTGTGGTTTGAATGGTGTCCCGAATTTGCTGTAGCATGGTTTCTGGCTGCAGAGCCAGTGTTGAATGATCTAGCCGCTTAAAGTCCTCATTGCAGAGTAGACATTCAAGTACGTGAGCAACTCTCTGTAGGTCGAAGGCAGCATGGTAAGGTCCGAGTGTGGTGAGCGTCTCCGAGAGATGCCGTGGGTAATCGGGGGAATCCCCCGAGGAGCAAGCGTTGAGGAAGGCCATTCGGTTGTCAGAAATTATTTTCAGGAACGAGGCGAATTCAGCAAAATTAATACCAGAGCAGGCCTTCATGATGACCTGCATTTAAAACACACAACAAATAACTTACTTGTTGTTTGCATACAGGGCAGCAGAATGTTTCCAGAGAACACACACAGACCAATCTTATCTGAAAAAAGTATGTCTACCTGACAGTGCTGATGCCAGGAATCCATCGTGTTTCTCCACTCGTCTATCTCTTTTTGAACAGATGACAGCTCATTCTGAAGGAACTGCCACATGATGTCAACGTTGCAGCCATTCAACCAGTTGTGATTAATAGAGATGGTATCTTCCTGTAAAAAAAAATACACAATCATAAACTGCTGATGCTAATAAAACAGTTTTGCGCATCTGAAATAAACCAGTGTTTCTCTTTTTTTCTTAATACTTTTGCTGTCGTTCTATGGTTCTAATTTACCTCTACAGTTCTTACCAAATTATAAACTTGATGATGCCAGCCACTGGGCACAAAGATGATTTCACCAGCCTCTTGAATAATCTCAAGAGGTTGACAGGCTTTTTCGCGGTGTGGGAAAAGGCCTCGGTCTTGAAGCTCCGACGATGTCACGTCGTAAGGGAGGTTGCCATGAGCGTCTCGTAAAAACTCCTCCTGACCTGGGGGATAAAGGAGCCATTTCTTCCTCCCACAGATGTTTGCTGACCAACTGTAGGAGCGGAACACATCGGCGTGGAACGGTGTCCTACAATAAAGTTAATCTCGTTATCTTCTAAATCACATGGAACTATAATCTCAGGCTCTGCTAATGTAATGTTCAATATTTCCTACCATGAACCTTTAGGCCCCATGTAAACAAAGCGGTAGTCATCCAACTCGAGTGTATCCCAGTATTCATTGAGCCAGTCGGAAGAAAAAAAGACTGGTGTGGCGTAAACACTGTGTTCTGCAAAGTCCCTGAGGGAAAACCACAGTGGTCAGTTACACATATTGCAGAAACTTTCACAAAAACTAAAATGAGACTCGTATCAAGTGAATTAAATGTACACCTTGACATGTGCCAGTCTTTAAGATAGAGACATCCTTTAGGTGACGAATGGCCATTTTGGATATATTCTTTCCAGTAGTGTATAAATTCTTTGAAAGGCATTACTTGTTTGGGGTTTGCATTGTACTCCTTTGCATTGCAGTTTGCAACAGGAACAGGAGTCTCGTCTGTAAGAGAGGAGATAAATGCATTAGATTACATGCACATCAGCAGCATGATGATACATGATAGTTAACGCACTGGGAAGAGGATTATTTACCAAACTCTTGCAGCAGTTTCTGGAAATGAGGCTTTCCTTCCTCTGTCACCCACTGTTTTCTACACTTCCAGTCCTCTGTAAACCTCCTGGAAAACATGCACGGGTGATTGGGGAGCAGGTATTTCTTGAAAAACTTGGAATAGCTCAGCTCCTTGTCGATGTAGTCCACGAAGTGTGAGGACCAGAACTGCTCGTAGGACTGTCGGGGCATCTTGACCAGGCTGCTGCAGTTGCGGTACGCCTCCCGGTCCATGATGGTAAACAACAGCTCGGCTAGCCTGTTAGCGAGGTTAGCTGTCACCGTCCGGACCGCGACGCACGGAAAGATACAAAAGCGTTTCTAGCTACGTCTTTTCTCCTATTTGCTGTTAAATCGATTTCATAATAAGGTAAGAAAACCTACATTATGTCAAAGGGGGTTATTTTTATATTTTTCACAACAGGTCGCCTCATTCGACTCCATCTCAAAGACGACAGGTTCCTGGACGTCGCACACGCACTAACGCCGTTTATAGTGTATCACGATTACCTATTAATATAAAGCTGCAGCTACCTGAACCTTGCATATTATATTAGCTTTTTGGCTAGCTACACAAAGCTACCAATATGTGTTTCCCCAGAAGTGGCCTGTCGCTGTTGTAGCCCGTTTTAGCAGCGGCATTTTCAAGTCGGACAGTAAACACTGACGTACTCATGTGCGACAAGGTTGTGTGTGGGGGGGGATCTTTGCAGCTAATCCATTAGCTTTATTACATTGGTATTCATATAACGCTTCACGCTGTATTTGCTAAGTTGTTAGCAATAAATAGCGAACGACCTATTTTCCCTTTAAACAGCAGAATGTTCAGGTCGGACAGTAAACACTGACGTACTCGTGAGCGACCCAACTTCCGTTATAAACATCACCGTCCGCAGAGTGAAGACCCAAAGGGGGGACACAATGGCGAGTAATGTGGTTTTGTACGGTTGTTACCCACTTAGAGGAAGTTACATTGGCTAAAAAGGCTTTTAATACTCTTGTAATACGGTTAGTTGGGTGGAAACCTGAAGCTGCCGGTGTGTTAATGTGACTAATGTATGTTCCCTCCCACTTACAACCGTGTCTTTATGATGTGATACGAGGCTGAAACAGTGCATATGAATGGCACTGGTGTGGTATTGAATCTGATCCCTTCTATTCCAGGTATAATCGGTTTGCCTCTCTACCAAAATGAGCCGGGACACTCCCATCCACAGCTGGCCGGGCTCCTACTACATCAACAGCGAGAAGCGATGGGAAAATGGCACCTTGTCCATCACCAGAACCACAGTCCGCTTTGTCTCCAATCAGACCAAGCAGAGCCTTGTCAGCTTCCGCCTCTCCCGCATCGTGGAGATCAAGATGGAGTCGTCAAGTTTCATCTACAGCACTCTCACTGTGCTGGAGGAGGACCACGTGAAGCACTGGTTTGGTTCCCTGAAGCCCAACAGGGTGGTGGTTTTTAATGTGATGGAACATTTCTGGAGAGAACTCCTCCTGCAGCCGAGCTCAGGGGCCCGCGGGGCTGAGCCTCAGCCCTCTAAGGGCAGAGAGCTGATCGGCCTGGTGTCCGGGGCCCAGAGGAGACTGGAGGACACTGGCAGAGTCCTCAGCCACCAGGGAGAGCAGTTTGATAACATGATGCAGGGACTGGAGAAGATCGACTCTGATCTGGGCGTGGCTGACAAGTATGTATCTCTATATTCACTTAAATTTGATACATCTTATATTTTAAGTCTTTTTCGGTGTTGCAATACCTTTTTTTGGTAAACGATCAAATCCTCAAAAATGTTCCTTCTCTGTTGCAGACTCCTGTTGGAGCTGGAGTCTCCCCCCTGGTGGCCCTTTGGTAAACTCCCCTGGAAGACTCAGCAGGAGGCCAAGGCTGAAGACGCTGCGAGAGCCGCCACGTCTGCTGCTGCTTCAGCCAGCAGGGAGTCTGGTAGAAATAAGGTGATCTCAAGCATCCCAGCTGTAGTGTCCAAAGGTGGAGACTCGGACTTGAAACCAGGCTGCTTGTTGGTGCTGGTGTCTGCGTTGGAGGTGCGAGACACAAACTGCCAACTCATCCATCGCTTTGAACGAAATGAAGTCGATGAAATCAGGGTGACGAGCCCTTACGAGATCTCAGTGAGACAGCGGTTCATCGGGAAGCCAGATATATGCTACAGGTTCCTGTCTGCCAAGATGCTTGAAGCCTTGTCGGTGCTCGAGATTCAGTACAAGAAGAAGATTGAGTTTACAAGCGAATTCACTGCTTTCCAGGCAACTCCACTTTCATCTCCATGTGGCAGAGAAGGGACAAGCTATAGTGACGGTAAGGAGGAGAAACATTTCAGTCATTTCCATGTCTAGAATATGTTTGACCACTGTGTGGCAGTAAAGCTCTACATGTCCACCTCTGGATGTTTTTGAGAGAGCGGCCTTGTGTCAAGACGCTTCATCCACATGAATTTCAAACAAGGTCATTTCTGTATCTTCTTGACAGAAAAGTGTTTTGATGAATGACTTCACCCTTATTGCCTCAGTTGCTGTGCTTTGAGTTTACAGTCTGGTTTCCTCATTGACAACATATGTACTCTGTACTTTTTCACCATCTCCACCCATGGAGTCAGGTTTGTTGCAGATGTGCCAAGACACAGAGCTCCCACTGGAGGTCCCGGCAGGAGAGCTGTCCCAGTTGCAGGTGCATGTCCTCCGTTCATCTGTCAGTCAGGCTGAGGCCCAAGAGCTCAAACAGGTGAGGTCCAGTTGGACAAGTCTTCTATTGCCTGTGTGACTCAATGACTTTCACTGCTGTTGCATTTAGATTTTTCATATTTGCATATTTACTGACAGAATACAAAAGCCATGTCTGTGCGTACAGGCAACTGATTGTCTTGGCAGCCGTTAGAGTAACATGTACTTTGATCGCTCCATTCCAAACCACGATTCATCATAATGATTTAAATGTTTTATCCTGTGTGTTTAAAATGTTATTTGGTGAGACCACAGACCAAAGTCCATCCTGGATTTAAGAGAGGAAAAGAGACATGGTCAGTCATTTGCTCAGACTGAGCAGCGTCTTTCCATTCAGAAGCTCCCAAGACTGAGAACTGTTACAGACACGGTCTGTGGTGGCAAGAGCTACACAGTGACGCAAATTCAGACCTATGATTCAGACAATGTTTGTGTGTGCGTGTCACACACTATTACAGGTTGCTTAGAATAAGTAATGTGAAAGCTTCAGCATGCTACTCGCATTGTATTTAGATGAGTGAATGAACAATAACAGTATATTCTGCTACTTGTTTATCAAATTATATGATGCTTACTTGATATCAGGATGGACCAAATAAGTTAAACACCCACAGAAGCAACTAAACAGTGAAGCACTGCTAGAAAAATGGGAAATGTCCCATAGAACTATAGTCTGGCTAATACTGTATTTATTATGGCAGATATTAATACATTTTAATTTACATCATCTGATATATGTGGACAATGATCCCTCAGAGATGTTTTTAAAAACAGAACAGGCCGGACGTATTACAATGGGGAAAAATCAACATTTAAAACTGCTAAAATTAGTTGATAACAACCATACAAAATAAAAATTATGTTTGCCTAACTAAAATTGCAAATCCCTCTACGAAGAGTAATAGCAATGACAGGTTGAAGTCCACCATTCTGATTGTGATTGACATATAGACTTTTTATTTATTTGAGGCCTGAGAAATACTGGGGATTTAATCCACCTTCATTTAAGCAATTAAGCCGTGACTCATCTCAAATGAGGCACTGTAGAGGAAACACCTTTTACCATATATTTAGTTAATTATTACACATAATCACAACGCACGGAGGTTTACTGGAGTTTTTGCCCCTATAATAATTTTTCAGATAGATTTATCGCAGCACTAACAGCACTTGGTTTGTTCATACAACTTGACTTGTCTTTGGCATATTGTCTGCAGCTGATAATGATTCAGACATGAAAGGCTGCTGCCATATTTGAGTTAATGGTACGCTTCTTTACACTACACACACACACACATACACACACACACACACACACACACACCCTACTCTTCAAGATTAGACTCTGCAGTAGGGAAACTTGTACAGAGGGTCACTGGGTTTTATGTCTTGCCCTAAGTGCCTTTACAAATATTCCACTTTATATTTGCATTGTTATTGTTTGAGGTTTGAAATTCCAACTTGTTAAAGGCACAAACTGGTTCATTCATAACTGATAAGCATTCTCTCTTTTTCTTGTACTGTATGTCTTCAAACAGACCTGAAGTCACCCCACTAATGCTAATGACACATGGAATTTGAGCTCGTATGTTTTTTTTCTATTAGTTGTAGACTAAATGTTTAATTTTGGACCTTTCTACATGACTTACAGTCCTCTAGCCTTTGTTTAAGCAGCAGCTAAAAATATTCATTTTTCAGTGTTTTCCCTTGACACACAAAAACCCACTGCGAGGTGTGATTCAGTTACTCTCCCAATAGATATTGTAAAGTCAGAGTCCTGAGGGAGTGTATACAGTTTTTCCTTAGTGTGTATTGACATACTGTCTGTTTTTCTAACTGCTGTCTGGACCAGTTTTTGTGCTTAGTTGCAGTGTCCGCATATAACGGACACGAGCTGACATAATGTCAGTGGGTGTGCGAGTGGGTGTGTGAGAGCATATGTAGCATAACATAATATTAGTTTAGAAACTATGGTGGTGGGGTTTGGAGTGAGTGTTTATTAGGTTTTGCTTGGCACATCGCAGTGTATTTAAGTTGTTCCATCAACCATTACATACATAGTTGTTGGACCATTGAGATGAAGTCGCAATTTTCTTTTAACCAACTGAAAGCAGCAAACAAGCAGTATTGTATGATATCAATGGTCCCAGCAGACAAGCCAAGACCTCTGTTAATGTATTCTCTAGATTCATATACTGCATAATATAAAATATTATTATACTGAATCAAGATAAGTGTAGAGTTTTTAGCATTGATGTGTGACACAAAGCTGCAGGATATTGTCTTCAAAGCCAAAGGGAGAAGAAAGAACCTTTAATTCAATCCAAATCTCACTCGCATCGAATCCTCTTTCTCTGTCATCAACACACTCAGTCTCTAACCCGCTGACCCCGTCTTCACACCTCTGCACACATGGTCCACATGTCCCTGCTTGCAACTGCTCACCAATTTTATTATAAAATCCACTTTTATTTGTGTCCTGCTCCTTAGTTGTTCACTGGGGGCTGTTGTGCAATAGCGTTAACAAATGATGTGTGTCTCTAAAAGTGTGTACTTATTTGTTTGTGTGTGTGTCTGCGCAGATGCTGATGCAGCTGAAAGCCCTCGCCCTGGAGGCAGAGACGGAGCTGGAACGGCAGGATGAAGCTCTGGACGTCCTCAGCAGCTCCACAGACCGAGCCACCATGCACATAGATAAGCACACGTGCCGTATGAAACGACTGCTGTAGCTCTGAAAGCCCAGCTGATGCACAAGGTCCCGACGTCCCTCCTGAGAAATGCACTGTAAGCTTCCTCATTGTCCTCGTGGGATTGGTACATTTAGAGAACATTACAGAACAGCAGCAGGGACAAAAATATGCTCTATAATTGTACATTATATCCTTATTGCATTTGATGGTACAATTGCAGGATGCAGTAGTGTTCGCCTAAGAGTTAACAGTAATCAACCAAATCCCTGAGATTTGCCCCATAATTAAGTCTTTAAAACACATGTAAGCTGCTCTTTATTTTTATTTTGTTTTATTTTAAGTGAAAGTAAGTTATTTATAGGCTTCGTGGGCTCGTACATTTGGACGGTTTCTATCTGCGGTCTGCCTTTTTAAATGTGTGTCCTGCAGCACTTAGCAGCTGTGGATCTCTTTATTTTCCCTGGAGAGGATGATGTGCTCTGAAGTTGACCAGTAGTGGTTGGAGTTCCATGATAAGTGTCACTTGCTCACCAGAAGAGGAAGAAGTACAATGTTCAGTAATTGGTAATTGTGTTTATGGCCTGGTTCGGTGTATTGGACCCTATTTGTAATGTCCAGTGAGGGATCATGACAGGACAAGCCTGAATCCTCAGTGTCTGTCATGCTCCCCCAGTGGAGCTGGCAAGTGAACAAAAATAAAGCTGATGACTGTGTGTATCAGACACAGAACACTTTACACCCTCCCCAGACCCAGTGGGAGTAATCAATGACAGCAAATACAGGAAAGGAAAAAATTGACATTGGAAGGCAAAGATGAAAATGTATTCTCTCTGCACAGAGGAATTCAAAAGAAATTGCATGTTTATGTAACTATAAGAAAAACAGAAGAGAAACTGAAACATGATGAAATAGGATTTTTTATTAAATAAAATGACAAATAATAATCGAACAGATAATGTTTCCTCATATGATCAGAGGCGTTTCTGCTTTTCTGTTGTATCGCTATCCTAACTTTTTTAAAGACGCTTTTTCTGTCTTGATGAGTTGTCTTTCAGGTCCAAAATCCCTGTGACTTAATGTTGCATGTCTGAATGTTACTGCTTTGTTCTGCATTAAGTGGAAATGTCTCTTCATTATCAACAAGACTATAAATGTGCAAGTAGCTCCTGGGATTCGTGGAAGCACAACAGAAACACTCCCTCTAAGTTTTTACAATATTATTCATGAAAATTAAATACACATGTCAATGCTAAGGTCCATATCTACTGTATATGCTATGATTAGAGGACTGATACTATTCTAATTCCTTATTATCTGTAAAGAACTGACATATTCTAATTCTGTAATTTTACTGTGGTCTGTTATCACTGTGAACTTGTAATTAGCCCTTAGTTTAATTGAAGTATCTGTACCATGTTTGAAATATGGTATGGGTGCGGATTATGCCAAATTAATCTTGACACTGTAACATAACAAAATTATTGACTAAAAGGGAAAAAATACATCTGCATCTTTTTTATAACAAATAAAATACTAAAGGTAGCAGCACAATAGACTGTAAGTCTTTGGAATTCATTCATTTTATCAGATAAGAAGTTGTCACCATTAAAAGTCTGTAATAACAAACAATTTAAAATAAAATAAAGTCTCAAATGATCAGACTTGAGATCATTAGTTTGTTTATTCAGATACTCTTTGGTACCTGTTGCATTTCTCAAGGGGCGGTTTTAGTGTCTTTCAGTTTGTTGTTTTTGTCGACTCTGAAGCAAAAATGTGATAAACCAACCGTGTGCTACCTTCATAGCACCAAATGGAAAACAGACAAAGTTAGCCGGTGGACACAACCGGCGACCAAATTACAGAAAAAGTTAAATTCCAAATAAATTATGGCTCAAAATGAACATTCTCGACTGAAAAATTAACAGAAGCATTGTAGAAGCATATTTTACTGTTTTTCTCCATAATAAACACAAACTGTACTGTAAAGAATATTTTGAGTTGTATTAATATAATATAAGTATTAATGGGACTGAGTCAAAAGAAAAATGTTCATCCCAAAAATATATACAATACTCTTTTGTTTGCTCTAGACATAGACACACGTAAAATATTAAATCAGAAAGGATGTAAATTACTGATTCTGCCACCGTGGACGCTGTTGTTGTGGAAGTGGCTCACCTAGTACACTCTGCTGTTATTACATCTTGTTGGCATCAGCTGACCCCCCCCCCCCCCCCTCCTCCTCCTCCTCCATGTCGGCAGTGGATCAGAATTGATTTGGCAAGGGGTTGAGCACCCAAAGGGGATTGAAAGACGGCCGACAGCATCACTCAACAGCCTGGTTCCCCAGTTAGCATGAACCTATCACTCGTGTTAAACAGCCAGCCATGAAGGACGGGAGCCCGAAAGCACAAACACACGATATGTCCCTGACGTTATGAAAGGTTTTTCAACTTTCCACTCTGGGCTGTTTATTTCTGATGATTTGAGGGATGAATAGTGAGATTGTGGAAGTCCCAAACTCCAGAGGCACACCACATGGTTATGTGAATTCCAGCCCTTAAAAGAGGAGCGCGGCGCACACACTGGCGTGGTTTCGAGGCAGCCTTGCAATACAAGGAAGTGGTGGCGGTCTTGTCTGACCACAGATGCATGAGATCCGGCTTTGCCTTCCTAACGGATGGTATGGAGACACCAGGGATTTCGCTGGCCTTGACTTCCAAGTCTGTTTACTCAATAGCTCTGTGGCGAGCGCTCTCATTCGAGGAGCGTGTCTCCATTGATGGCCAATCTATCAACTCTCCCTGGGAAAAAGGCAGCCCAAGATTGTTAGGCTGTAAGGGCACATGAAGGTCGCGCTGCAATCCAAAATATGGAGCTGGTGATTTGCAGTACAAATAGGCCGGAGTTGTCATCCCCAGGAAACACAATTGTCAAATTATAGCATTTTGCGAAATGTTTTGTCTGTTATTTGGTAATTATCTTTTCAAGTAAAGTGTGTCTAGTGTGTGTAATTTATTCCAGTTAAACATTTATATGTGATAGTTGATGTGAAGCATCTGAGTACATAGAGAAAAAAGCACTTCCACTCCTCTATTAGACTGTCTGAGTCTAATGGCCTGAGTTTTGACTCATGTCCTGGCCGGCCTCTTGGTAGCGCAGGTGTTGCTGTGTTTCCTTTTGCTGGGGGAGTTTCTGGTTTCAGGAAATAAGGCCTGTTGGTTAATGTTAGAACTGGGAGAAAACGTTCTTGGAAGGAAGGCTCTTGACTCCAACCAGGGGGGGGTTGCATGTCGTCTCCAGCAGAAAGTGATATGAGACTCTACGTCAACATCGTCTTCTTCTGTCTGGCAATCAACGTGGTAACAGTTTCTCTTCTTCTGTCACAGTGAGGGATGGACATTACAGATGTTCCCTGTAAATTTCCAGCGGTTGACTTTATTTCTTTGTGAACACAAAGTCTTTGCACAAACTCTTTTTGGATTCAGAGATTTCTTATTTTTGTGAGTTTTATCAAACCATGAATGTGTTCTGCACGGCTGTTAATGTGGTACTTTCCCAGATGCTGAGCTGCGCGATGATATCATGTGCTATTGCACTTATTGTTTTCCTTGGTCTTTGAGCCGCACTTTGCTCTTCTGGCTTTTGTTTTACAAACTTTTCTCATTTCTCTGCGTTAACAGCCAGGCAGCCAAAGCAAACTTGGCTCTGTTTTTACACAGTAGTATCGCTCTAAGATCAACTCCAGGTGAAATCCCTTATTACAGCCTACCTGAACTCTGCGGAGGTGATGCTGGTCTCTCTGGCATATGAACAGTTATTATTTGCTAACTTGCTGTGGAAGGAATAACAAGTGGATAGGTTCAGGAAAGAAAATTCTAATCCAGTTGTATGAGGTGCTTGAAAAAATGCATTCCAAAATATTTATATTCTCACTTATTCCTTATTAGTCAGCCGTCATCATGTAAGAATGCCCACTCACACTCGCTAGCCGCAACTCAGGGTTTAACGTGATCATCCTGTAAAATATTCCATGAAACATTCTTTTAACAAAATCCTTATAAAAATTTGCTCCTTGGATTCAGTAGAGGGCAGCAGTAAGTTGCTGATGGTGACTATCAATGCATTAACTGTAATAATCCATTGCATTATAACCTTTGCACTTTGAGTGAGGACAGTTATTGTATCTACATTAACTCAAGAATGAGATTGTCTCATTTCCTCCCGTTCACTGGAGTCAGATCCTACGTTCTGTCTCACTAATTCAAATTAAAGGGCTTCTCTACACTTAAGTCTCTTAATGTGACAATGAACAAACAGCCCAGTAACAGTAACCAACAACACCAGTTTCTTCTGGGTGTCTTGTTTATTTTCGTTCTGGAAAACTCGTCTAAAACTTGAACCACTTTACTGCACAAGGTAAATGAGAAGACGACGGTCCAAATCTGCATTTTTGGCGATTGCGAGAAGTCCTTTTCTGCAATGACTGGATTATGTATTCATTAAAACCCCATCTATACAGCTCCCCCAACAGGTTGTCAGGCCGTGAGCCAGCTCACACCGCATCACTACTTTTACAAGCGGGCCCCCCAGAAACCTTCAGCGGGTCTGTTTTTAGTGGCTCTTACTGCAAATGGAAACACTTAGCTCCCACAATAAATTACCCACCCGACCGATGCCACACTGCAGAGACCCCCAGCAGCTCACAGGCTCTGTATCTACATTTTAACATTAAATGCCGTTGAATCCGCTTTGTTGTAAGTGACTTTGGGTCACATGAGCTGACAAGAGGACAGGAACAAATTAATCACGCAGAGGTTGTTGCACTTGCGTGCAGCCTGCAGGGCAGCGGCTTGATTAAAGCTAAGGATGTGTCCCCCCCACTCCCCTCACCTCGTGGGGTTGACAATGGGGTCATTTCAGGATAAATATAGACCTTCTTGGTTACTCATTTTCTCTGGAAAGTACATAGCCATTAGTACGGCAGGCCAGTGATCTCAAGGGCAACACCAGTGTTCAGCCCGAGCTATTGTTTATACTGTAGCCAGATGATTAAAAGAGACAGCGGGGTATAGCTGGCCCCAGCTGGTAGAGAGAGCATCCCCAGCACAAACAGCGGTGATGGTGCTCCTGTGAACACAGTCCAGTGGGGTTGAGTTCAGACACTGGGAAAACACACTTAAAAGCACTTGTCTCAAACTTCTGTGTTGAATGTGTCGAGGCGTGTTAGGAAACAAGAGCAGCGCCTCGGACCCTCACTACGAGCGCCCGTGAAATAATCCCTAATTATCATTCCAGCAAACTTATGTGTTTGGCCACCTAGTGATGCAATTGCAGCTGACCAAATAGATTGTTGAAATATTGCCTTGCGCTGTTATAGCTACGTTGTGACAGCATTGTGTGTTCACCGAGGGCCGGCACAACCATAACAAACACAGCTGAATCTGGGGTTTACATTTCAGCAGGATGACGGCGCACGCAGCGTCTGGGTGGAACTCGGGAAAAGGAGCCCGGGCCGACAGCCTCGTATGGCCCCCGGCCAGCATGCTAAGAGCAGCCTTGAAGGTGGGCCCTGTGAAGTCATTATCCAGATGCACATAGGTTTATGAATGTAAATGAATGAGTAGATCTCATTGGTTATAGGTTTGACTCGGCTGAAGGCGGCGAGCGCGTTCGACGAAGTCGGTGAAGCCGTGCCAGGACAAGATTGGGTCCGTGATGAGGGCGTTGGCCGTCAAGTTCACGTTCAAATTATTGTGACGTGCTCTTTTAAGTACTTCCAAAAGGAAGTCGCAGGCCAAATACCGTAGACTGTGAAGTCAATATAACCACGAACGGAAAGAATAATTGTAACCATCTTCCAAAGAATGGGCTTAATTTAGAAATAAAGTGAAACTTCTGGGGCCAGATATCCATACGTGCGTAGTCGTCTTTCCTCCAGCTTAAATCATATGAGCCGGAAAAATATTTAAAAAAATATGTTTTAACTTGAATCCCCGATGAAAGATTTTATCACTTGAATTATTAAACTTCATCGCAGTTTGGAGATAAAAGAAATGAACACGAAGTCTGGGTTAGAAGAACCCCAAGGCCTGCCCATGGACTCTCCTCTGCTCTATATCACTTTCTCCTTTTGTGGGTTTATTTCCATAACTGCAAAGAATTTTTGGACAACACCTATTTTGTGGAAACTCCTTCCGCAATCCCGACCGGTTTGTCCGCGTAACCTCAGGGGAGCAGCCAGAAAGTATGTAACTGGAGAAGATTGAGTACACAGAGCGCGACCATAGCCTGGTGAGCTATTGAGGAGCCGAAACAAAGATTACCAGATGTTTACCCAGCCCTGCCATATGTGAGGTGGTTACTGAACTCGTGCTCAAAATGTCTGAGTGGCAGACAGAAGGAGTATGAACCTTTGACCCAGTGTCCATTACAGGTACAGAAAGAAAAAAAAATCTTGACCATGAAGCCAATGCAAAACAATGACGTGTTGCTCTGTTTGGTTTTCCTCTAAAAGGAAATCTAGTGTTCCTCAGGATATCACTCAGGAATCCCCTTTTTCACTGATGGAAACCATGGAGCCGTCAAAACAGAGCTCGGTAATTCCGCTGCCTGGTTTCAATTAAAGCATTGAATATCAAAGACAATCACTCCCATTTTAATGTGCGCCATTTTTTCTCTTTTTTTTTTTATATGTGTACCCAGTTTATTTTGATGGAAAATTTGTGGGTGGAGCACTTGTAAATTGGTGTGGAAAACTTGCACCTGTGGTAGACCGATGTTTTGAGAGTCAGAAACATTGAATATTTGCATTTTTTTTTTCCCCCAATGAGGAGGAGCCCCGGCTTTATCCCCGAAAAACAATCCCAGCCTGGACCTGACGCTTGAGATCGTCTGGAACAATGCAGACACACTTCTTCCAGAGAATCTCTCAGTCGTCACAACAGTCTACAAACCTTTTAACCATATGTGAGATACGGGGGTCACAAACAATTTCAACTAAACCTTGGTTCCTGCCTATTGACACTGTTATTATAGTGGGACTGCCATCTGCTGCGATTCGGCCTTCTCCCCTGTCAGAGCTGCATGTTCACACATTATGTCATTGTTTTTTCAGACCACATCAACCCCCTTTTGACACGTCCTGTCTTATGTAATGGCACTAATGGAGGGAAGTCTGTGGGATTTACACTCGCATGATCCACACTGCTCCGCTCAATGCAATTCACATACAGCCAAAACCGCCCCTTTACAGTTTGTCAGTTTATTTGCTGCTGCTGGCGAACGATCCAGTCGTGTCACCTCAGGATTGTTTCATAGAGGAAATCATGTTCTCTGCCGCTGCTAACACCAGCGAGTCGGCTCTCTCTTTGGGGATCGAACGACAACAACACCATCTCCTAAAAGACGTGTTTTCCATCCCAATCAAATTGATTTCAAAATCACAAAACAAATACTGTGCACACACATAAATCAAATAGTAAGATAGTAAAGTTTAGGTGTAAATCCCCACCACCATCCCAGGCTTATCACACACACATCAAGATGTTCTAGGCATCAACCAAACTAAATTTACGAAGCTTTTGGCAGAAAGCTCCTCGAGCTGGGAGTCAAAGTTTCCTGTCTGAGCCGTCACAGCTTCCTTTGGATCGAGATTTTCTTTCCCTGTGAAAATTATGAGAATCTTGTCTGCTACTATAACAGTACAAGTGTTTTCTACTCATTCAGATATATTAATGGGGTCAGTGTCTTAAATAGCCACATCCTCATTCTGTGATTGGCCTTTACAGAATATCATAGAAAGCATATAGAACTAAAGATCGTGTTATAAAGTCACGTCACACTTCAAGTTCAGTTTGATCTAAGCAGTGCATGTGGTGACTGACTCAATCAAGTCGGCCGTGGCATTTACTTTGTCTCTGTTTAAACGGTTCAGGGCAACAAACCTGAAAACTCGACAAAATTGCTTGTGTGTGCACATTCGAGGCTCGCTCAGCACTTCCTGTTCAGGCCGAAATAATGAGGCCTGCTGCGGTTTGGCTAGTGAATCAAATGTTTGGTGTTTTGGTATTGATAAATACTTCTAATTAGATTTTGAATATCTCATGGTCAACAGGTTTGTTTAAGTTCATTTCCTCTACCGTCACGATACTACACAGTCTCCATACGAGCTGGTGGGGTTGTGTTTGTTTACCGTCAACGCACACAGGAAGCGTCAACACAATATTTTCACAGCAAACTCAGTAATTGTAGCAGCCTGCAGGTTAGTCTTTTCGAAGCACATTGTTTAATTTCCACCTGATAGCGGTATTATCTCGTTGTGCGTCCTGCTCTCAATACACGGAAACTCTGAATACTTGATGCATTCAGATGAGTGCAGCAGGTTAAGGCGGGGGGGGAAGTAACACTTGAAAATCCACATACTTTTCGTTTTACTGGATAATGACAGCGCTTACACATTTGATAAGTATCGTATATTCAAAACTGGCCCCACAATCATTCTACGTTCTCATGTTGAAGGCATGTTTCTGTATGGATGTATGTATATGTATGCGTGGGGTGGATCTATCAAGACATTCTTTCCATGCTTCTGAGAGAGAGGTGGAATCACCGTGTCTATATATATATGACAAAGTGCGTCACTCTCCTCCTCTGTGGTTTTCAGGACTGGGGGCAGATCTATAAGTGACTACGGTGTTCTGTCATTAGTGGCGAGCTTTAGTCTCTAAATTAGAGAGGTAAATCATTAAATATATTTACATCTGCAAACAGGAACGTGTATGATGAGTGTTTTCCCTTTTAATAAAACAGCTGGCTGACATTTAGCTTTTGTGCTTCACTGCCATGGGATTTATTAGAGCCGTCCTGATACGAGCTTATTACTTTTGGAATGAGATGATAATCGAGAACAGACAATGTTTGGGATATATAGCATGATTACGATCGATGTTAATAAACTTGTCACGTCTGTATAAACTGTACATCAGTATGTGAGGTAACAGACATTGTGCAATAAGGGTTAATTTGGTTCTGACTAAGCCAACTTTATAATTCACAGTAAGTTCAACCTTGCATGTATGACCGGTTACGTAATATCTCCTTGTTTGCTTTATTATAATAAAGTATGACAATGAATCATCAGCCTAGAAAGGTCAATAAGGAAAAAACTGAAAATATCCCTCAATTCAAATAAAGAGAAACTGATCTATATCTTAAGATGCATTCTAAACTGTAATGGCACCAAGGCCCAACGGTCCACTTCAATTCAATCAAGCTGCACCAAATTGTAGACACTCATAAATAACAGTCCCCTCAATGTTTGTAATCAAAGTCCATGAATTATTCCCTGGGAAATCTCTGAAAACACTAAAAACACCCTGTGAAGCACAATGTTGAAGAAAGTGGGAAAATAAATGAATCCTGGCACCGCCCCCTGATCTGGATCCACACCAACATCTAATGGGTTCTTTCCTGACCCATGCCACATTCTTCCACTAAGTTTTTTGTGGTAATCCATCCAGTAGTTTCTCGGGAAATCTTGTTAACATACAAACCAACCGACAAAAAAAAGGAACATCATTATCATCACTATCTGAATTCTAACTCTTTAGCATGCGGACAATTTTAAATAACTTTTTAAAACAGAATAACTTAGCGTTGCATTACTTATAAAATATTTTTTCTGTGTCATGTTACAATTATGTTATAAACACATTTAATTCTGGGCTGTATATGACTTTTATTCCGTGCAGTTCAGAAACACTGGATTATTGCTGTGAGGAAAACTCCGTTTGTTCGCATCTTACAAAAGAATAAAAGTTTGATTCACTGCTCTTTAATTCACTCTTATGAAACGTTTGAGGTGAGACCAGAGTTTTGTTGGGGCCACTTCATGGCGCACACCCATTGTTGTCAAATTCCTTAACTTGATTTATGGTAGGCTGACATTTCACTATGTATTAAAGCTAGAATTCATTAGTTTGGAGATTCATCGTGACAGATCTCTGAGGGAGAGTGGAAAGTATATATTATTCTGTGTTTGTTAGCCGAGTCGCCGCTATCGGGTCAATCCTCGGAGGGCAACAACACGTCACTTGCTGACGACATTGAGAACATCCCGCTGAGGTGATACTGAAACCAACCTCCCAATCACTGTTGCATCATGTCTCCCCAGTGAGAAGATCAGCGAGGATGTCACAACTCTGCTGAGCAGGGAACTGGACCTGAGCGTCCTCGAGAAAAACCACTCGCACGATATCTTAACCGTTTTGGACTGTTTTACGATATTACTTCTCTTCATGGCCATAGACTCCTATTAACCTCCTTGGATGACTGTTTTAGTTTTATATGCCCACTGCGTCGTATTATTTAAATATTTCCACGTGTCGAATAAAGTCATTTAACCTCTTCATCTTGGGAAGTCATAGGGATTTCGTTGTGTTTTTTTTTTTTTATATGCGCACACCTGCTCTCGGTACATTTGGGGAGGTAATAACCACCATCGATTATATGAATTCATGGGACACATCCTGCTTTTTTACAGTCCACTGAAAAGGTACCGAGGAGCAGAGAAGCAGTAAATGAATGTTCAACTGTGACACCACGTCTGGTTTTATTATTACCCTCCTATGTCAGTTCACACATTACTCCCTCATAACAAGTGAATTCTCTGCACTCATTGTCTTGCGTATCGTTCTAAGTAACTGCGACACATCAGGTTAACTTGGATCGTTCCAGCTTGAATCGGGTCCAGCTCGTCTTTCCTCCTCAATGGTCGAGGGATTCACTCCATTATGTGCTCTTAAGGGGCGCAGCAGAAGGACGGCCCTTCCTCCTTTGAGCGTTGGGAGCGATCGAGTATCTCTTCTCTGGTTTACCCTTCAAACTGAAGGTACATCTGGGAGTGTTTCTCTACATTGACCGAGCTGTAATTTAAGACCTGCAACTGACTATCGAAGATGGTGACCTCGTGTGATTTGGGTTTTTACACTGCAACTTGCATAAGGCTGCCACGCCAGAGTGAGGGGGGTGGGGTTGGGGGTGGGGGGGTTCGCAGGCCCACCCGCAAGGAGAACGCAACTATTTCCTCTCCATAAATCAAAATGGACACGCTCTGTCTGGGGGCTCTTTCAATAGGAACAGAGCATGTTCATCTTGGGCTGAAAATAGGCTGAAACTAACTGTGGATTTGGTCTTATACACATGCACTTTCTGTTTTTGTATTGCTATACAATGTGATTGAATATTTTCTTTGAAAACTTTGGTGCAATGGCGAGAACAACGCAGGATACGTTGAAAAGTTACGCGCAATAGCACCCTTATACAAATAAAGAGTGGTGAAAATAAAATAACAAAAGGTCTCGTTAAAAAGTAATCATAACTTATATTTTTTGGCAAAGGAAAATGCTGTTTAAATCTCAGCATATCAATTTATTTTGACCACTTTGAGCACTAGGAGCTGGAAAAACAACAATGACATGTTTTTACAATATAAAGAAGATATACTGAATGTGCTTAAAACAGAAAAGGTTGGTAAAAAGCTAACAACTTTAAGGGCCACATATTTCCCCCGGTGGAGCTGGTGGAGACCATAACAGAGATAAAAGGAGAGTGGATATTATACTTACTTCAGTTCGCTGGGTGGACAAAAATGTAATTTTAATGTTATTCTCTTGTTTTTATCTGTACAAGTTTGCTATTGTACAGCAAAAAAAAATAGAAAAAAATATTTTGCTACACTGTCAGTTAGACAAATAATTAAAACCATTAAAAACAAACAAGCACTATGTGAATCAAAGTTGTGAGAGGAGAATATAGTTTCACACCATGTATCCTATATCAATATTTTTTTTTTGCATTTTGCTCATAAAACTAATTAGCGGGAAGCAAAAAAACGCCTGTCAATCCAAAACAATGAGCTTAACGATACTGAAACTATCTGTAGGAGCAAAACCATTCACATTGCATTACGTCATGTGGCCTATCGGTAATATCAAATATTGATCATGGAAGCTTCAAGATGTTTTCAGTCTTGGTTCAACATGTGCAGCTGCATGAGAGTTGTATACACGATGTTTTCAGATCTGGTTTCAGATCTCTTGGGAAACTTTGTTTTGTGGATGTAATGTATATGCCTGCACTTTTTAAATCAAATTACTGGGATCTTTTACGCAAGCAGACACGACAGTAAAGATCAGTTTTTATATATTTGCTGCACCGATAAAAACAAGCATGCCGGTGAAAATCAGAAACACAGGCTACCTCAGCTGAACTGACATCACCACTGGCACGACGGTCCTTTTGTCTGTTCATTGATATTTCTCGCACTCTGCAAACTCTCTGACACAGAGTGCGTCTGTGCTTTGACATATCTGGATTCCCCCTCCCATCACAACAAAACAAACCCCACCATTTTCCTTGTAATGAGATTCTCTGCAGGGACCAGAGGTTATGGAACACACATACAGACAAGTCATGACATGACTCACCCCACCAAAGCGCGTTTACAAAAAAATGCGCCTGATGTCAATGACACCATGTCTCGGATACTGAAAGCAATCACATCCCTGAGAAAATATCAGCCGGTAATTACACGTTTCCTTTGAGATATGGAAATTATTAAATGTGTCTTAGACGGGCGAGCAAGGATGTGTCACCGAATGCCCCTGTGGCGATTATAAAAAGAGGAAAAATAAATAAATGGTTCTCAGAACAATGCAAATGTATGTCCATCAGCCATTTATTACAGTTGGCATGTTCAAAAAATCCATCCTGCGTGCCCTTTGTGTATTGGCGGTTGATGAAAAAATGTCCGTCGATGGCAGGCCATATTTCCAATGTAAACCCACAGGAGGATGTCCTGGAACAATTCAACCAGAGCGTCTGGCTGAGGCTCCGCAGAGCTGTGTGCGTGGGTAATTGGTCGAGCAGCAGAGGAATGACCTTAAGTTTAGTTTCAGGCAGTTAGGAGACCTTGGAGACAGCCTTGGTCCCCAGGCTGACCCTCGCAGGATTTTATTCTTAGTCTCTGCTTGTACTTTGCCGCTGGGGAAGTGCACATAGACGTTATAGTGCCTGTGCAATGACAGCGCATGGCCTTGTGTAATAATAGCTTTATTAATGGATACTTATGCTTATGGAATGACGGAGGAAAATCACTTGGGATACTACTCGGCATGTTCTGCCCTGGCTCCCCTGGTGTCTGCATGAGCACATTTCCGACACCAGGACAGTAGAGAGACATCCATCAAGAAGGAGGAGAGCTCAGTCCTCCCAATGAATAAAGTTCATACGTGTCGAGAAAACAGTTTCCTCTGGATGACCTTCAGTGTGAGACCCCTGCTCGTGCACGACAGCCACTCTCATGCAGCCCCCTCCCAGCAAAGAGCTTGATGGAAGAGCAAATCTTGCCCCCCCCAGCACCCGTCTTCCCATTTGATCCGTTCGATGTACAGCACCGGCGGTGGCTGTAAGTGCAGGGAGCTCCCCATTGATCAGTAGTGGAACAGAATCCAGATGCAGCCAGCTGGGGCTGTTAGCTGGGGAAGCCGTATTCTTTGCAGTGAGGTAATACCTCAGACATCTGCAGCAGGTTCTAATTATGCCAGAACAACTCAGTGTCTGGCTGTGTTTGGCCAGAGGAATGGCCAACACAAGCCGCTCTACTCCTCTCTGTGCGTAAGACATAAAGGCCAAGGGGATGCCCTCACGCCGCCCAGCTTCGTCATCAGCATGAGAAGATCTCTAGAGCCAAAGTTGCCTTTTACGGAAAATGTATTGTTTGTGATGCCGGGATTATGTGATGCACTTATGGTCTTCATGACGTCCGCCGAGTATGATCTGTATTCACCCCTGTTTGTTTAATGGTTTGTTTGTTTGCTTGTAAACAGGATAACATGAAAAACTATTCCATGAAATCATTTGAAAAGAGATGAGAAGTGACCTGAGGAGGAAAAATCTAAAATTTGGTTTGGATCCGATTCAGAGGGCAGATCCAGGAGAGGGGTTTTCCTACTTTCTCTAATATTGCAAGATTTTTGATGATTTGCTGGATAATTTCTAGATCTTGATAAATGAAAAAGCAGGCATGTGTAGTGGACTGATATTTTCCAAATAAAAATCTGGGTACCTTTGGGCCTTGGTGCCCGTTTACACTCGACTGGGTGCCGCTCCAGTCCTCTCAGTTTGCAGTTTCATGTAGATTACTAAATCAGCAAGCTTAAACATTTCTCCCCTTTGAGATACATCTTTAATCTTTTTCTGTTCGGCACTGCAGCAAAGTGTAGTTCCTCTATTTATGCTTTAGTTTGAAAAATATAAATAGGTGTTTCAGACCTTTTAACCTCTGCCTGGGCCACAACACAAGGTGGCGGTACTGTATCTCCGAGTTCTATTGCTACGGACTAGAAGCCTGCACAGATGCCAAACAGGGTGAAGGCAGAGAGATTAAGAACTGTCAGAACTGTTTTGTAATCTGAGCAACCGAACTGACTTCCTGTAAGTGGAGAATAATGACTATGACTATTTTGCTCGGGGGGGGTAATGCATTCCCTCTATCATTTAGCACATTTAATCATCTTCTATCCTTACCCTCCTGGAAGGCTTCTCTCATGAAAGCGTGCCAGGAAAAATATGTTTTTTTGTTTTTTTTAGTCATAATTAAATTGACATTTCCTTCCATGTGACATAATTAAAGGTTTGTAAACAACGCCTGGGTTTAAAAATACGATGGTAATAAGAGCAAAACTACACTTTGCTGTGAAACCCCTGATTTGAGTCGAGCTGTAAACTGTAAGTTGACAGTGATTAACACAAAGACATCTGCTGCTATAGTAACCGATCGGTAACACTGTGGAACAGACATGCCTGTGTTATGGCACAGGCATACCTGGCAATTACGTTTCATCGGTTTTAATTGTTTTTTGTGGAGGGCTATAACTCTGCTTTATTAAAGAGTAGTACATTTACCATAAGTCAGCTGGAAAAAATGTACGTTACTGTACATGCCATGCGTTTGCCCTCTCTGACCTCACTCAGCACAAACACACACACACACACAAAAACACATGAACCACATGTGCCCGCAACACTTCCATGTGTGCGTTCTCGCTGCAGCTCAACGGTAGCTGCAAATGCAACCTCGAGTTTTGATTACACACAGGGCAAAGCGGCCGACTAACCTCAAATCTCATCATTACCGGTTCTGCAGGGGGTGAGAGTAATCCCACTGCAGTCCCAGCGCAGCAGTAGAGTGGTGACAGCTTAATAGTCTCCGAGTTCGGAGCACCACACCCTTGCCACTCCATATAAAAGACCCTACTCCCACCCGAGCACGTGACGTCAGGTGCTTGAACCTGCTCTGCACAGCTTTCTGGGCTTGTTAATCTGGAGGGGGGTTAAATTCCCTCTAAGTGATGACATTACTGTGCGTGACTGCAAATGGAAATTTTGCAGCCCTCCATCACTGTCAAGGCCCCTTATGCTAACATTTACTTCTCGTTTATTTATGCTAATCAGTAACAACTGGATTTTTTTCTCCCATATATGATTTGCAATTTGATATGTCTTAAATGATTAAAAGCTGGAAGGACGCGATAAATTTCGGGAACTTTTTCTCTGCCGAGACGAGAATCTCATTCCATTGTAATGAATTCTCTACGCCTGCTCCTGTCGCCTTTGTCTACTCTGAATATTCATTCATTTTCCCCTTCAAGGCTTTTCCAAATAATATGACTACTTTTTCCTGTGCACTCACTGAGCCGTACGTACAGAGAATTTCGAACCCGCAGACTTTCTGTCTCTCTCAACCCGTCCTCCACAACACAGGGACCTGGTGGAGACGACTGTTGAAAGTTTGCTGGCCTGACAGTGTTTCGTGTGAGACACTCCAGATGGGATCCCACACTTCTGGCCGTCCTAATGACCGGCAGTATCACCAGAACCATAAGTGAAAGCCTCTGATGTGACAGAGTGGAAAGTAACATCATTAATAAAGATAATGAAGCAGATGGGTGCTCTAATGGTGTGGCTGGAGCAGAGCTGAGAAGTCAGTCAGAGGTGAAGGCACGGGGTGGGTTTGTTGGGAGACGCTCGGAGATAGAAACCGGATCCGGACTGCTGCATGTTTTTGACCTTGAATAACCACAGTAAACACGTCGGACAACTACGCCAAGATGAGTCAGTTAATTTGAATTGTATTGCCTTGATGGCAGCATGTAACTGTTTTCTATCTGTGATATGACAAGGAAAATCATGAAGCTGTTTCAATTAGTGTTTGTGCTCCGGAGGGATCTTGACCATTAGATGAGAATGAACCCGGTGTCTCCGGATCCCAGAACTTGCTTCTTGGGTAGGGACACAGAGACCCGAGAGGTCAGGGGCCCCAAAGACACGATGACATGACTAACTTGTTTAAAAGGCAAATGGTTTGGCGCAAAAACATCTCCACCTTCAAGATGTTATGACAGGGAGTTAGGAGGGATGAGGCCATTAACATTAGACATTACATTCCATCAACGCCAGTGTTTCTCCCAAAGCTTGTGAAGAGTTTTGACCCAAAGGAGGACGTTAATGTGTTGGATGTACCTACTGTGTAGGATGTGTAAGAATGAAGGATCAAGACTGCTTCCAATTATTATTAGTGATAAACATAGTTTGGAATGTAAAGGAAAAATCGGAATGTACACAAACCATTTGTTTCACCGTGAGGTTGCGCCAGGAGTAGTCACCACCTGGGAACTATAGGGACACGTGTCATGACAACCAGAAACTAAATGCAGCATGCTAGTTTTTATACGTTAAAATATCAACCTTAAAATAATTTTGATTTTACAAAAACGTATGTAGCCTGGTCTAAAAATTAAGGGATTAAAATAAAAAGCAATTCAGTAAGGTGAAAGTAATGTTGGGTAATACAGTAAGAAAAACTGAGAGATGCTAATGCAGTCCTGAATAATGTAACAAGTTGAAACATTCTGTTGTAAAGAATATAAAAAAACAGTGGGGAACACTAAGTGGAGAATATCACTTACTGTGTCTTTAATTTCCTCAGTGCTGCTTTATTGTTTGATTGGTTTGTGTGTCTGTCAATCACATTCAGCTGTGGTAATTGGCCTTGAGGGAGGAAGAGAACAGGAGTGGGCGGGGTTAATAACAATTTATACAGACAGATCATTAAGAAATATCTTGAAATGTTCTGGTACCTTAGTGTTCGTAGTAAACTAAGCTTTACTGTTTGTGTTTCCTGTGTACTGCAGTGAGAGGATTTCAGTTTTGTGATATATTATAATAAGCGTTTAAATAACAGTGAGATATTACACTGCTGACCTGAGACCAAGATTTTGTTGTTCAGTTGATAACTTGTTTTTTCGCTGCCTCACTACAGCAGTGTGCCAACCATGCACCTGACCAGACCTCGTTCGAATACCAGCACGTCCACACCAGCACTGGACGGGACAATAGCATCCTCTCAAACCCGCAAAGAAACAAATTATTGTTGTTTCCCTAATCCATCAGCCAATGCATTTACTTTAAAGCCATGTCTCTGTTTCAAGCCGTGAACACAGTATACCTTCACAGTTTCAGCCCTGGAGCCAGGAGATAGAGGCTTCTGAGAAGGGAAGCAGTGTGTTGATACGCCCAGGGGCAGTGGAAATAAAGGCCTGTGTGAACTGTCAGCACCAGATAGACACAGGAGCAGCTAATCTGCTCCCAGGCCACCATTCACTACAATGTGCCACTTGCACTCTTGCTGACCGACTTCCTCCATATGAACACAGAAGGAGGTGGAGCGGGTCTGGGTGTACCCGCAGCTGGAAATCCTGAGTGTAGATATAGAGTCCATTGCATGAGGAGAGGGTTACCAAACATCAGATGCAATTGAACTCTGGGGAGCACACTTCCTGGCAAGGGACCCCCATTCGGAAAATCCCTCTGAATGCAGAATTAAGCGAGGGTCGCCTCCAGATTGAAGACACAATGACGTGAACACAACTGTATTATTTCATTCTGTACACTGGGGGAGGTGCTGACATGCGGCTTATGCTTTAATTAAATCTATCATTTTCCAGACAATGGAAAATGGATCATTTAATCAGCCGCTCCTGGCTGAACGAGGAGAGCAAATACAGGGTTGTTTGCTCAGTGACTAAGTTTCGGAGATGGATTGAAGATGGATAGTTATAGTAGAGACCAAACCCCATGATATCATATCCTTTACTGTAAAGATCCCTCATGAAACTTACTTCACGATTCATTAGCGCTGAACAAACGCTGTTTTGTCGTCAAGACATTTTAATCCCTTTGATTGCTGTTGAGTGATCAATAATAAATTATACTTGATCTGTCTGTAAAGGGAAGTTGTCATGACACCAAACAAAGTAATATCATATGTGAGTTTCTTCTAGGTTAAGGTCAAGACTTTCAAGATGCACGCTATTGTAGTTTCTACCTTTACTCCACCTGCTGCTACTCAAATGGACACAAGTGCTCTTGGCTTTTATCAAAACAGGTGCTGCCCGAGCTTCATGTCGGACTTTATGCGGTTGACACAGTGACCTTATGGCTTCTGCTGCCCGCAAGGCAGTCAAGGAGCTGCTGTGCCGACAGATCAAAGCGGGAATCATGCCCCACCAACAGAGATAAATACACACTTCCTCTCTTCCCTTTCACACTGGTTTTTCCCACACTCCTCGAACCCCCGTGCTGTAGCGAAGCCAGCTCAGAGGAAACGGCAGACCACATCAAGAGGCTCGCCGTCGCTTTAACAGGAGCGCTCGCGCCAAGCTTCGGGAGAGAGTGAGGCGCTTTAGCATTCAGCAGGGGCTCGCAAGTCGTTTTTTGCAAATATTGGCAGGAGCAGTATGGCACATGCAAGTAAAAATGGTTGCACCCTAGTTTTGGAGCACGTGTCACCTCGAGTCAATACACAGAACGCTGTGAAGGAAGGCTGTCCACAAGTTATCGATCATTCGGTCAACAATTGCTCTAATTGTGTTTCAGCTCTGTTCCTGTTTGTATCATCTACAGAATCTACAAACTGAGTCAATGAAAAGGGAAAAGAAATGAGGTTACAAGAAGACATGGTGAGAAAGTGGTTTTATTAACTTTCTGTTCATTTTCAAATCAATGAAGCCAATTACAAGACCTGAGCTGCTATATCATTAAATAATGAAAACAAATAAAGAGCATACATACAGCTGTTTATAAAAAAGATTTTCTTTTTCTTTTTTTTATCACAAATTTCACTCTTATATATGTTCTGCTCTGAGATTTAAATACAGAGCTGTAATTGAGTGTCGTGTGATGCTTCTCACCAGAGGTTACGAGAAAAGTTTGACATTTAGGGAAATATGCTTGTTTCCTTTGTGTCAGTGAGTTGGAAAAGAAGAACCATACTACTCTCAGGCCTGTCCAGTAAACGAACAGGAATGAACAGCTCGCCTGACTTTGTCCAAAATAAGGAAACTCTACTTTGAAGAGCTTATTAACATGTTAAAGCTTGTTGTTTTAAATTGTACGACAACCAAAGTGAATAAGATTACAAGCTGTGTTTCAATATGGTGGGTTGTGCACGAGCTGTCTCGATGACAACAAGGGACATTAGACGTTGTTGTTTTTTAACTCTTTATCTAATCATTAGATGGAATGAGGCTTTTTTGCAATGTCCCTTTCTCTAATCTTTATGTGAAGCTAATCTAAGTGGCTGCTGGCTGTTGTTTCATATTCAGCATAAACTTATGAGATTGGTATTGATCTTTTTACCTAACTCTCAGCACATTTATATCCCTAAAATGTCAAACAGTTCTTTTAAGCAGCCCAATCTGAAACTTTTTAGTTTGTGTAGGTTATGAAAGACACTGTTTAAGTGACTTGAGTCCTTCAGCCGTAGAGATGAGGATCCTCCCCTGATGATTGGCACATCACATGCCAATATCCTCCTAATAACTCAGTTTTACTGCTTGTTCGGCTGCTTGCTCTTCCTGGGCCTTGCGATGTAGCACACACCAGAGTGCATTTAAATAGCATGTAAATCTGAGGCTTATAGACTGCAGGCCTCCGCTGGAAATCTTGGAAAAGGTGCTGAACAAAAAACGTTTTGGAGATTAATTCCCTCTCTCAAGGTCTTTACTCTTTTTATTATCAGTCCTTTCTTTCTCAAACTGTCCATCAAGAAAACGACTGCCCTGTAGACATGCCTCTGCCCTTGACATTAAGAAACAGTAGCCCGGAAACAGGCTGTTTTTCTGGGTTTGGCCTTGATACTTACCTGTTTTCTCAATCTGCGTCAGGCAACAAAAGCCCTTCTCGTTGTGAGCAACGCACGGAGTAAATCAACTGTATTTCTGGCCAATGTTCCTCTTACATGATCCTTCTGAGACATGAACTTGTCATGGCAAAATATGGCAGCTGCGAGGAAAAACCTCTCTTCAAGCAATGAATTATGTCTGGGCATTCCCTGAACAGCGGCTGTTTATATTTTCTTGGGGGGATATGCAAGGCCACCCAAAACAAAACTGTGTAATGTTATATTATTCCACTGCTTTACTACAAACAGGAGAAAACGCCAGATCCTCTTAATAGGGCTGTGCTGCTTTTCCAGTTTTCTGCTCTTTTTTATGCCTCTCCTCAGGAAATCCACCCATGCTCATAAGTTTCTCCACCTGTTTGGAAATATCTCTGAATGGTTTTCTGGTCCCTGTGAAGGATCATAAGCGAGGCCCTTAATGAGCAAATAAAGTCTGGCAATGCTTTGCAACCAAATCGGAGAGAATGAATCACACTGCGGATTCATCTTCAGCAACACCTAATATTGTTTGTGATTCATGTGGACATGTCGATGAGAACTGGTGGGAGAATGGGAAAACTGAATCTTGATCTGCCACAGCTGAGTCCAGCTTTATTAAATCTGACTGAACTTTTCACACTCATACACACAAACACTGCACTATTAGAACCTCTATATAATACAGTCCAAATCATTTTTGACAGGAAAATATAAACTTTAATGAATATGAGTTTTTTTGTTATTTGAGTTAAACTTGATGATTGACAGCTGAGACTAACTTGTGATTGGTCGAGCGTCCACAGCTCCATTCCATGATCACCGCAGCACCGTCTCTGACTCCAAATACCCAAGATGGCAGTGTATCTGTCTTAGCTTAATTTCTGGAGAATGGGAAGAAGTGGAGACTCGTCTGCAATCTTTATAGACACTCTATTATTTATTTTTTATTTCAAGTTAAACGTATGTCTGGCTTATCTTGATAACACCTCCTCTTAACAACACCTGGGCTTACATAGAGCCATAATATTCTTGGCAACCGAACCGGCACGAGTTCTCTCGCTTCACTAAAATGCGGCTAAGTATCATTTCTTTTTGAATCCTGCAGAATCCAAGAGAAGGCCTGTAACATACAACTGTAAACTGCTCTCTGCTGCCAGCCAGGCCTTAGCCATGGGAGCACTGCGGCAGCCCCGGCTCAGAGATGGAGAAGGATACCAGAAGTGTGTCTGGCCAATGAGAAACAGGTGTCTGGACAGAAGTAAATGAGTTGTAGGGACAAGTGTAAATTACTGTTGGCAATGACTGAAAGCCTCTTAAGAGTGGTCGGGAGATGGCTGTGGAGATATGGTATTCAAGCTGGAACCGTGGCTTCCCAGACGCAGCGGGTCAGGTCCCACTGATGTCGACTGTTTAGCTTCTTCATCACTGCCTCTGCTCACAGCTCAGTGACCAGCGGGTCACTGCTTATCTTCAAAGAGCATAACCGAGTCCGACCTCAGCGACTTCTGCTGCGACAGTCGGTGTCAAGGGAATGTCAGAGCAAAAACTGCCAGAGCGTTTCAGCAATCTGTTTGTTTATTTTTCTTCTAGTTCCTTTGTGGCTCTTTTAAAGCCTTTGGCCTGGGATGATTCCGCCCGGCGGCCCCCCCCTCCTCTCTACCACACACCTTCCCTCTTGCCATCCGTAATTACCACACTGTTCGAGTCCTAGCCTGTTCAAAAGCCACTGCAGGTCTGATTTTTTTTGGCTTGGCTCCTCTCTGACATGCCTGGGAAGGGCAAGGAAAGGAAATGGGTGGACCAGCCGCTCTCCTTTCCCCAGAGCAGGCCTGGGAGAAGCCAGCCCAGTGTTTTTCGACTCGGTCGAGCTTGTAACGGAGCACAGCCCATCTGGTTCTAATAAATCCTCCATGTGGCTTCGGCAACTGGAATTGCCTGACCTGTTTGGGGACATAATCACTGATACAGTCATTTTGCAAAACAAGAGGGGAAGAGCTTGAAAGCTAATTGTGAAGTTAAGTTGTGGTCTGAAGCACAAGCTTTGTACTCTGGAGAGAACAAAGCTCACACTAAGCAGACCTCCCCCAAACCCTACAGGGCTAGGTGATGGATGTGTGGTGTAATGGTCACCATATAGTGTAAATATGCATTCCTGCCAATGGTGGGCAGTGTGTCACTGTTTCTTGCTCCTTGACTCTTATGGTAATTTCTCAAACAGACTGAAGGGTCATGGCCAGACCAACACAATTTTGTATAATGACTCTAAAGTGCCCAATTAGCCAATTTGTAATTCCATTGCCATAATGCAAGTATTAGGTCAAGGACATCTTACCTATGGGCATGACATCTGGAGTAAGTGCAACGTATAAAAGCACTTCTCTGCCCAGATTGTACAAATGTCAATATTCTTCTGACTTTCCCAGATTGTTTTATTCAACATTGTATTTCTTTCTCAACTCTACTCAGATCAGCATCATGTTTTCTCATGTATTACAGCAGAACAGTAATTCTATTTTGCAGTGTGAATGAATGGTAGTACGGGCACACCAAAACAACACACTACGCCGTCTATAGCGTGCCAGATCATTAGGTCATGTAGCACTATGTTGGTAATGTCTGCCTCCCGATCCCAGGCATATATTTATGACCTGTTGGCTGCGAGAGTCCTGCTGACTCGCGTGTATGAGGTCAAAGCCATCAAAGTGACCTCACCGTGAGAGACAACACAACATCTGTCCTCATCTTTCACACCTTCAGTGGCTGTGTTTCCTCAGACCTCCCTGCCTCGCGCTGCCTCTCACTTCCCTCTAATTACAAACACTTTTGATTTAGCACTTCGAGCCCGGCAGATAGAATAACAGGAGTCAAGCCTATTAAGGTTTAACAAGGAACATTTTAAAGCAGCGTGTTTGACAAAATCAGCGTAATGCATGTAAAATAATACTCTCTTTTTCAGAAAGTAGAAACAACTTCATTTACGATTCACGTGCGTGTAAAAACCAGAAGAAACAGTCGTTATCCTTTGATCTACGCTGACGTTCCACTTCCAGAAGCTTATGAGGAATGTGTTGGATTCACACAACTGCCGTGTTCCTATACAACAGTGTCCGTCTCGGTCCTCTCATTTGTCATCTCAGGGGTAAAATGGCATCTCAAAAGCAGAGCATGTGATCAGAAGTGTCAATCAATTGTATATTAATAATATTAGCAACAATAATGATACAATATCCCACAGGTATTATCCTGTAATTAAAATGGGTAATAATAGGATTTGGGTACGGGTTTAGGGCAGGAGACCACACATGGGGTAAGCTTGTATTGTACATGCTTAATCTGATTAAAACTTTAAATGTGATTATGAAAAAGAGTGACACAGACTTCACAGGAATGTTGACATCTACCGGATTTGCTCTTACAGTCCCTCCTGATAGGGCAAGGCTATTAATGTTACTACAATGCTCCTTGCTCCAGCTTTAAGAGACATTTTTCGGAGGATTTACTCTCCGATGCGGGCTGACAGAAGGTCAGTGAGCTGCTGGTAAAGATATATCTGGTGCTGGATCATTTGGGCTCAGTGAAACAAAGTGGAATGGGACTTTCGAGTCGAGGAGGTCCACCTGAATGATTCATCCGCGTCAGATGATTGTTATTGCTGATTCATGAATCACTCCCGGCTGGTGTTTGGTGCGACGTCCACTAATTAATGTGACACCGGTCCATCCTGGCAACGTTATCCACGGCTGGACTTGAGCATAACCTCACACGAAGAAGCTCCTTGTCAAACACAAAAGAAATCAAATGAGAAACTCAGCCTTCCCCCCCTCCTCCATAACAAAATGGTACTCTGTGACAGTTATGGAGTGTATCACTGTGATAAATTCAAAACAGCCACCACAAGAGCTCTCTACATTTTCCATGCATTTTTCTGTGAAGTGACTGATATTGACCACCCACTAACTTTAAAAGGAGACACCCGTCAGAACAAGCTGACAACCCTGTCATTCCTTCCCTCTTATCTTTTCATTATCCATGAACCACATTCTTTCTTTGGGGCCGTTTTATGCTTATTTTGTCCGTTGCACTGTTGGCCCTGTTGGAAAATTCGTGTTTCGTACTTTCTCTTCGGCCCCTCGAACTCTGCTGTGATAAATTGTCTTAGCGGTAATAACAGAAACATCTGAGGGCCATATGGGAGGCAGCAGACTCCTTTGCTTTTCAGACAAAGAAATTAGAATTCATGATAGCACAATATATTTAGGGAAAAAGCTGCCTCTCTCCCTGTTGCACACCAACATGTGTTTTCTTTTCCTTCTTCTGCTTCTTTTCTTTTCTTCCAGGAATGAAACCTTTATCTCGAGAAGGCAACATGAAAAGTGTAACACCTGGTATGTATCAGTAAATTGAAGGGAGGAAAGGGAGAGCCATATGTCCACCTCTAGTCTTCAAAGCCGCCCCAATGTGTATCTAAGTGCATTCGAAGATTGAAACAATCCAAAAAGGAAATTTATCACTGAGCTGAAATTTCTGGGCTCTCAGGGATTTGGTTTCATAAACATTGCATGCGGGATGTTTTTCAGCTCAGACTGATGCCATTTGAGCCCAGGCATCTGTAACTGTCAGGATATTTTTCTGTGTATTTGCTAAGGCCGTGTATGGCTTCAAATGCACAAACAGACCAGAGTCTTGATAATATTCGTGGCCTTTGACCTAGAAGTGGGCCTTGGACAGTGTAAAGCCCAAACTTGTAATTTTTACACACAAACAAGATATACCTCGGTAATAATGAGCAGGCTATTACACGTATCCCCCCCCCCCGTTTCCAGTCTTTATCCTAAGCTTAGCTAACTGCTGGCTGTACATTCATATTCATTTATCAAACACAGAAGAGTCGTATCAATCTTCCCAATAAATCTCCAGGAGGAGGCAAATAAGCTCATTTCCCCAAATGTTGGACCATTTCAACAACATCGTGATCATTATTGTGAAATATGCTCATGTCACATTTTGGATAAAGGTAATTGGATCGTACTGTTTTGATCTGGACTCCCCATTAGGAAAACAGGCCGGAGCATAAAACATTTCGCGAGCCGTCCCGTTTCCTCCGCGTGGTGCAGCGACTGCGACATGATGTTGATAGGATTTTTAATGGCCTTCCTGTGTCTCATCGTCTCCCTCCATGAATCATGCCCACTACAGTAGGCTCCCCGGACAGCAAGGTGTCATTTCATAATAAATAACATGCGCACTGGAGGTGGTGGGGGGGGGGGGGGGAGCGGATGATAAGTAGACAGAGAGAGAATCATCATTTACTCTGCTTGGGAAAACAAATACATATGGTAGTTAGATAAACTTCAAACAGGGGACAGACATCCTGCGACCAGAGGGCTGCTTTGCATGTCTCTTTAGGCCCGAAAGGAAAGAGAGATTTGACTGTGTTTAGAAAGCAGAGGTCCCTCACGATAAGACGTATTTAAGATGTATAAACACAGATAAAGGTATTTGTTTTGCTCCTTTGAATGATGCCGTTGTGTTAATCTTTTCAAAATCACTGTAGCAGCTCAAATATTTATCATGCTAAATTTACAATCATTTTCAGTGCCAGTATTTGCTTTTTCCCCTCATTTTTGCGGTTCTTCCTTAAAGTATTTATCAGTGAAAACAAAACAATCAGTTTTAAAGAGATGTGGAATACAGTGGCAAAGTAAATACCTTATTTTTTAAGTATATTTCTTTAGTTTAAAGTATATTTTCTAACTTCCTGCGAAAATCCTGCAAATCCTGTCCACAAAATATATAACACAGATCTTGTTTTTAAAGAGGAAAAGTTACATATTATATCTACAATTATGTTAATCATGGCCTGGTCACTTTGGTATTTAAAATATCAAAATAATTTAATTTAAACTTGGCTGAACTTTAACGTGCAAATTTGATTTGATGACTAAAAGCAAGTCGGATTACTAAAGTGCTGACCTTTAAGTTTTTACATAAATAGGAACATTTTATAGATTATTTTGTTGCACCATTTGCTTTTATAACCTGAGTGGAAAAATTCTCAAATGTTTCCCTCTCCATGGGCCTCGTAAGTCAGACGGCAAGCATGTAAGTAAACAAACAACTAATTGGTAAAACAAACACCCAAACAAGTTGATGGACAGGCCTCACACACTGTCTCTCCAGTTTCCATTTTAGTTCATCTGTTCCCTGTGTAGCCGGCCCCCGCCCACACGGGGCCCTGCACCCTACATGTGTGGCACCCGTCAAGCTTACACCAACAGATAGCATCATTGCAAACCTGACAGAGGTACAGACAGTGAGCGATGGTTTCCCCTCTATAACGTTTGGCCCACAGAGAACTGGAGCGCTTGACCTGCTGTAAAGGGAGTTTCCCAGTGTTTCCTCCGAGTTGTTTGTATGGTACCTGCACAGTCATAACAAAACAGAAAAACCTCTTAGTGATACTTATGCTTTTCATGACCCCCCCCCCCCCCTCTAGATTATCACACGGTGGAAAACAGCAGGTCTCGGAGCTCAGGATCCCATCAGAGCCACCATAGTAACGTGATAAACATCATGCCTGCCATTAGAGGGAGCAAGGCAAATAAAGTGAGTCACTGATTCTCATTTTTCATCCCCTCTATCCATCCTGCATCAGCAACATATACGCAAAAGAAAACAAGCGGGCCCAAAAAGCTCTGGGTGGGTTTTTGCCTCGGTTTCGACCTTGGCTTTGCTCTCGTAAAAGAGCTGGTGGGGGAAAATGTGAGCGGAGGACGGTCACGCCCAGTCAGCATCAGGTGAGTCATTTTATGTGGCAGTTCAGGTTGCAGTCAGTCCAAACCGCCCGCGTCTTCTTGCGGCCAGCGCAGGTCAAACGCTGGTTGGGGAGAGAGGGGAAAAACCGAGGTAGACTCAATTCATCCCAGTTTGTGACAGGTGTGTTTTCCTGTTTTTTTGTTGGGTTGTGTTTTTTTTCAGTTTACCTTAATCCCTGTTTTTCTGGACGGGAGGCCGGTCCCATGGTGGCACTGCCAGATGACGGCATCTGTCACCGTGAGACGTTCAGGGCGTCTTCGGCTTATGATTCAGTCAAAGTGCAGAAATGCTTTTTTGAAAGAAAAGGAGTTAAATCCAAACTGATCATCACTCCTCTCGTGGCGCTGCAGTTTAAGACAGTCTGCAATCGGTGGTGACTGCTCACCTCTCATCGTCCGAGCTTCCACAGAGGGGACCGCAGGTTAGAAGGTTTACAGTAGTAGAATGGTCGGGTGCGGTGGGGATTCCTGTTCGTTTGATCCCTGTGTAACACCAGCTGGTGTCCCCCCCGGGTGGGGTGGGCTAGGGGGTTTATCCCTATTGTTCTTTGTTATTTGCATTAACAGCCTGGATTCATGTCTGCCTCCCTCTGTTATCCCCTGGAAATATGCCGCTGACCTTACAATCACAAAGCTCCTGATGGGGTCTCTACCGGGCTCACTCTGAAGGCCCTGGATTCTGTAGCCGAATGGGGGCTGAAGTTTTCACCGACAATGATAAGAGCTGGATGACTCATCAGCCGAGCTCCCACATTTGAACTGCTTGTATACATATGTGTTCTCAAAGACAAGGCCTAGGGATCGTTATCTCAGTGTTACCACAAGAGCTCCTCTTCCATCTGATGTTCTAAAACAAATATACCTGACTCTCTGCCAGCCAATCCTTGAGTATGCCTGGGTCAACAAAGAGCCTCTCTGAGGAGTTGAAGAGAGAAGGCACACAGCAGCACTTCAGGTTTCACATTTTGAAAATCTGTGCTTTAATGCTGCACACATGGCTGCTCAGATTTTAATGAAATTAAGCTGAATCTTGGCAAAATAATCTTCTTAGGTAAAGGAAAAAAAAGTCAAAGTCCATTTATTGTCAATTCTGCTATGTACATAGAAAGGATTGAAATGCCTTGTAAACATAAGTAGTCCGAACATATAAGTATGCAACATAATAGGTACTCAAAACATAATACATAGTACAATATAGTATGCAGTCAAATGGCAAACGGTGGATAGTAGTGCAAGCAGAACCTGGCAACTACACTTGTACCTCGAAGTAGAAGATCATGGAGATATGACAAACTTAAGGTTGGGTTGAGCACTTTGTTTAAATAAACACAGTCCCCCTTATTCATTTGTAGTGACCAATCAAATTGTAAATTTGCTGGTTACGTCTTTCTCAGCAATCGAAAGACAATAGTGGAGATGATTATCACTGTAACTTTTCAGAGTCGTAGTCGTCTCTCATGGTGAATTGTTATGGTGTCTGATAAACACTGACATGTTTCTCAAACTGTCCACGTCCTGGATCCAACTCCATTGTCTCACTGGCACCAGAAACAACACACTCACAGCAACATCTGTCCTCGCGTTGTTCTGACATTGTGCTGTTATAGAGCACACAGCAACATCAGCAGCCCTGTGTGACTTCTTATTCTAGTGAGTCAAATACATCAGCATGCAAACATGCACAGTGACAATGCTGATAAATGCTAATACGTTGATGTTTAGCATGAGCCACATAATATCTACAATGCTGGCCAACTAATTAAGCATCTGCTAATTAGCCCTAAACACAGATACAGTTGAGGCTGAGCAGAACATGATTAAAAGGTCGACCTCACGGTGACGGCCGAGGATTACCAGAGTCTGTGGGGATCATGAATCAATCCGTTCACAGTTTGAATCTGAATTCATGCAGTAGTTGCTGATGTGTTATGTGTAATGACTTGTGATGTAAAATGACTGACTGAAGAAATGGCGTTACCAATGCTGAACATCAGAATCCCTGTAGACATGTTCTGTCCCTTAAGCACCGAGCAGTGAGGAAATATCAGCATGTGAGTTTCCCACCACTATTACAGTAGGAAATATGTAATGTCTCACAATAAGCACTGGATCCAATTAGGAAAGAATTTCCACGCAGATTATCAAGTGGTGCTGCTTGAAACCAGGTGAAGACCATCAGAGAAGAAATGAATGGGACGGGGGGGGGGGGGGGGGGGGGGGGGGGGATTCATCCATGTGTTTTTTACTTTAAGTGAAATTTATTAAAAAATCTTTTTGTTTAGGATTCAGGGATTGACTTGCGCCGTGCCTCCCTCCTTCTCACCCTCTCCAATCTCGTTTAAGCCTTTAATCAAACGGACATCTGGATTGCATTGAGCGCAGCAGAGAGAGAGAGAGAGAAAGAGAGAGAGAGAGAGAGAGAGAGGCCTGATTGCCGTTAAGCAGACCACGCGATGATGTCACTTTTCATTAATAATGATGCTGCCCATAGCAGTCGCATTTATCTTCCTGTCTAAGGAAGCAGGGGCAGCGGAGCATGGACGCGACAGTGACCGTCGACACTCGAGTGGCCGGCTGAGAAAACAGCCGGGCGCTGCGTGATAGCACCTCAATCCAGTTCACAAGAAACCACAGCAGTGAAGCCTGGACGGAGCTTCTTCAGAAAGACGATACCTTAGATGACCACAGCACACGTAATGAGATGATGAACAACCGGTATCCCCTTGGTCAGTTAGTCACGTTTCTGCCGTCTATTGGGCATTCACCATCTATTGAGATGTTTCTTCCTAAAAAGAGTTATTTTACTGATGTCATCTGGGTTGTGGTGAATGAAGATAATGTTTTCCTTTGAAAACAATGATTATACAATTCCTTGATGAGAGGAAGTGTTATGAAATAGTCGGAAAATGAAAATGAAGTGGAAGTCAATGAGATAGTTGTTTTAATTTTTTTTCGCCGACACCCTCGTTGATAAAAATTTCCAGGGTTCAAGTAACAAGAGCTGCTCGTGACAACAAGCTATTAATACCGGGCTGTTTTAATATCGATGCATAAACACACACACACACACACAGGTAACGTACGGTAACACCACCGCCTCACCATGACTTACTTTGTATCGATGCGAGCACACAAACTGGACGAGCCATCAAAAGTTTAGTCCTGACACACAACAACTCTGTGAACTCTCCAAACCTTTTCTCTGCACTCCAGTTTCATTTAGTTTTGACAGTCAGGGGTGGGCTCACTTTTTAGGGCCATTGTGTTCATAAATTGAATCTGTAACTGTTAAGTCTACACCCTTTTCCAAAACTGTGTTATGACTGGCTTATACGCGCCGCAACAGCGTCAATGCAGATTAAAAGCAAAATGAAGAATAGGGGGGTAGAAGTAGGCGTTTTTCCCTCCTCTATAATAAGTTGCACCACGGTAAAGGAATGCCTCCCTCAGACATGTCACAACACATTTCATTGTGCAGTTCGTTTTTACTCATTAATATCAAAAACACTGCTTCCTATGAGCAACACAACATGGCGGAACAGAGTTTTACTTATTAATAACGTAAAAAAATATATAAATTTCTACTCTATCTGCTTTATGCTGAATTAGAGTTCATCTGATGTCATTAGGTTGGATTCTCGCAGAACGGCTCATCAACAAGGTTCCAGGTTCAGGTCCCCTCTTGGGAGTTTCTGTGGGTACTCCGGCTTCCTGCCACAGTCTGAAGACATGCAGCTAGGTGAAGTTAATTGGAGACTGTAAATTGTCTGTACATTTGAATGTGAGTGTTTGACCCTCAAAGGATAAGCGGTGTAGCTGATGGATGGATAACTGGACTGTAGTAATGTTCATTGTGGTAATGTGAAGTAAATGAGCTGCAGTACATTGAGCTTCAACCACTTAATCAATGAATTTGCACTGATGACGTTTAGGAACTGTTGACTTGTCTGCCTTAGTTGAAAAAGAAGAATAAGAATGAAACCACTCCTTTATTTCAAGTCTAGGGAAGAAGGTCAATGAAAAAAAACATTGATTTACATTTCTGTATGATGTGAGAGAAACGTGGAACACCACCAGAACACGTGTGCACACAGGGGATGTCTTCCATGTCAGTGTGAAATTATAGCATGAAGTACTGACCATTTATAATTAAAAAATCTACGGAAACGTGTCCTTACAGAAAGGTTGACTGGGACATTTCTGTGAGATGAGAGCATTTGGAAGATCTCAAGCTCATTTACTGATGTTTGCTTTTACATTTCACTTGGACTGTGAACACCTCAGCACACGTGGAGTAAAGAAAACAAGTGATCTGGAGACCTGAAGGGAGCAGATGTACAAAGCTGTTTATCGATGATTTTACATGAGCTGATAAATTATTGGAAGGATATTTAGCTGGTTTAGTTGTTGAACGGATTGATGTGCGTCAGATGTGCAGGGCCTTTCCTCGCTAATCAGCAAATATCTCCATCATTTCTCTATTAGGTATTTGAGAAGGTTCCAACACAGATTGTTTCCCCAACATGAGAATCTTGATACAATAAACACTAGATAGCGAAATTCAAATGAAGCAATTGAGCTTTCATCGTTTTTTTTGGTGTGTCCTCAAAAGCACTTCAGGCCCAGTCAGAGAGGAAAGTGACCTCATGGAGCCTCTTTACCATGAGCGACATAAAAGTCATTCAGGCCTTCAGTCTTAGTTCATCGTTTAGGAAACAGGCTCGGACAGAAAAATAGATAACACATGTAATGATACAAAATGTGACGGTGGAGTGTGTGTCACCACCTCAGCAGATGAGCCTCATCTTATAACACGAATAACTCACCCCCCACTCCGCCGGCTCACTTCCCAAAAAGGGAGACAAAAAACATTCAGCAGTGTTAGGCAAGTTATTTTTTTAAAGCTAATAACACATGCCAAAAAATAATGAATTTCGAAACAAGTATCGTGCTCCGTTTTCAATTTCAATTTTTCCATGATTTTTATTTCATCAATAACATTTCTAATACGCAAACGAATGGAAAAAGTGTTTCACTGTGGAGAAAAAAAAAGGTGTTTACAACTAGATGAGGAGATAATGTCTTCTTTAGAAACATAACTGAGTGCAGCGCATATGAAAGTACAACCATATGTTGTATTGTATTTCAGTTGGTCTGGATGGCCATGTAATGGAAAACAGCAGGAGGCCTCATGTTGGGTGCCTTTAATTTGACATCAGCTGATGGAGACTAACAATGGAAAAATGTGATCTTTGATAAATTAAATATTTTGAATGTCTTTGGTGTTAAAACGGCTCTTGGAATAAAATGATACAGATTTTTCTGTGGTTGAGAGAAACACGTTGTTGTTATTGAACGATCGAGTATAAAACAAAAGGCATGTGAGAAATGCTTTTTTAAAGGACTGTTAGTAATTTAATACGTCTCAAACAACAGTAAAGTACAATTAAATATGATTCATAAATACATAAATCTAGCATCGATGAGACGAGCTGAGGTCTCTCCTTTAGTTGAACATCTTGTCAGTATTTTAAGACATTCCTCCGCCATCTGTTCCTCGTGGTCATTAAGTTCTGTTTTCACTCTGAATCGTGTCGTGCTGTCTTGGTCTGGTTCTGAGACTTTTTGAAGTTATGCAAATGAAAAATTCAAAAGGATTTGTTTTATTCAAAAAATGTGAATCCGCAGCTGTGATGGTTCTTTTCTTTTTTTATTCTCACATAAAACACTTCGGGATACATTTGCGTTATTGTTTTGTTCTTTCATTCCCATTAAACAAAATTTATTCTTCCTGTGATTTGTTTAAAAGGCCAGAATAACAGCTGCAGTGTCCGACATCTTTCTCAACCCGAGCTCCGGCTCCTCAAAGGTTAATCAGAGCATGGACTACATCCAAAGTGACTCGGGTGCAAACAAGTAGGCCTCGCTTCAAAGCTTGAGCAAACATTAATGAGGGGAATACTTTTCGAAGTGTTTTGCTGATTACGCTGCTTATCCAAATGAGGAGTGGGACCTTTCAGAAGAGGAAGCCATTTATCTGTGCGGGGACAGCAGAGCTGGTCTGGAGAACCTCACTGTGTTTCCCTTATCGTGAAAAACTTGAGGAGATTCAGGGCATAACGGCTCTCATTTGATCTTGATGGGGCGGTGGACTGTCTAGTGTCAGCTTCTGCCCCTATCAGTTTTATATATCCAGTGTATTTCCCCATTTCCTGAATGTGGTGGATTGAACAAGTGTTATTTTGCAATATGCACGTACAGGCCCCGACTGTGGAGATGACAGGCTGGAGTGGAGGAGTCACTTGGCTCGCTGCGGAGAAGTTGTCAATAACAGCGTGAAAGGTTTTCACCCCACGACTAGCGCTGGATGTTTCCATGAAATATCCTCCAGATTCAGAGTAATAAACCGCATGCCTGCCCTGTCCCCGAGCAAGAGCGCGCTATGATCATACACAGGCTTTCTGTCAGTGCAGAAATCATTACCACAACTGCGCGTCTAAAAAAAGATGAAAGACTGCATCTGGAGCGGCGAGGTGGCCTTTAGCAGGTCTGGTGCACCATTGCGTGCTATCTGCTCCATCTCCTAAAACCTCAAGGTGAGGAGGATGAATAAAAACACATGTGACCTGGGAGTGATTTCACACTGCAGAGCCAGGTCAGGTCATTCTCCATCTTCCTTTGTGTCAGGATGGTTCTTTGAACCCGGGGGCCAGAAGCCTGCTAACTCCATCATAAACACGACATGAATCTTTCAAGCCATTGCGGTATTTGGCCAGAACATTTCAATGGTCGATGCACTTTGGATTTGTAATGCTAGAAGATGTTACTATAACCCAGGATGCTGTAAATCAGCACACCTGCGACTCAAAGATGTCAGTAGAAGTTGTTGTATATCAAAAAGCTCCAACGTAGAAAAATCCTGACCGTTTCCTCTTGAATCTGTCTCATCTTGCACAAAGCTTTGCCGCTCCTGAAGAATCAGCCTAAACCACGGTAATGTAGACTAATGCAACCTTGATTCTCACTGAGATGAATAACACACGTCTGCTAATCGAACTCAAATCCTGCAGTACTAAATTAAGAGTGTAACAAGTGGTGAAACTGAAGGAATTTGAAAATATATTGTTTTCAGGACATTGGCTGTGTGTTTCTAAGTCTAATGAGGTTTCTGTCCCTCACCAGCTACCTCCACCAGATGTATTCCATTTTTGCAAGGCTGGTGGTGATACTTCGATCAATTCAAACAAATCAAATTTGATTTAACTGGCAAAATATCCTTTTGAATTATTTAGCAGTCTGTACCGACAAAAATGTACTTTATAGGATCATAATGTTCTGTTAGGACTCCTGCCTCACAGCATGAAGGTTGTTGGTTTGAATCCAAGTTTGGCTGAGGTCTTTGTGGGCCAAATTCCTGGCAGTAGCCCGAACAGTAGCACGTAGAACCTGACGTTGCTGTAACTCTTTTCCAGCCACATGATTGGTTCAGCACGGCGCTATCCTCATTATCATTGGCTGTTCCTGTTGTCAGTCAAAACATGGACGGATTGAGTTATCTCCTGCGTTGTAACGACCATATCTTATATTTCGGTCGAGGAGAAGTTATTTCCGTAACTATCATCTTCAGCGTTTTATCGCCCCAGGCCGACTGTACAGTGGAAGCCTGGCAGGGAGGGTTGGGCATCGACTAGGGCTGACAGCCATCGCAATGTTGGGCCAACTCCTCTTTTATATCTCACTTCAGCACATCTGATACGACTTGCTTTCGTCTGCTGCATGTGATTTGTGTTATCTCTGTGGAACCCTTCCTTTCTCAGCTGGTTGGCAGAGGCCGGCCTGTAATTGTTTGATGAAAGCCATCCAATTAAGAGGAGACATGTAGGTGCTCGTGTGAACGTCTGTGCTCCGACAACCCTGGTGGTCGCAGGGGGCCCGCTGCACGGCCGACTCTGACAGTGTGGGGAAGTCGACGTGGCCCTTTGAGACACGGCCGGGGCTCAGTATTAATTCCTGTAGTCATTAATGGCCTTTACACAAAAGTCTTTCGTATATTGTTTTAATAGAGGAGCGGAGCTGACGTCAGGAGGGAGCAGTGTTCTCTCTGCTCCAAAGGGAGGGGAGACCAAAAGGTTTCCATTGTCTCAAATGAAGTTGGCAGTGAGAGCGGTTTGCCTGGATTCTCCCTGCATGGAGTAATTTGTGAGTATAATATTGATAACCTGCATTCAGCCTCACTTTGTGTTTGTCTGCTGCAGTAAGGAATGATGCCATGTGTAACCGAGGCCGAAGGGGAATAGGATTTCAGCCAGACGTTAAAGTGAATCACCGACTGTGTTGCATGTGAAGTGTACATTCGCGTGACTTGTTGTTTATTGCCCACGTTCAGCTTCGTGACTGTCGTCCGTATTAGTGCCAAGTCTGAGGCCACGTTCCTGAAATCTGTCCAATTTGCTGGTAGAGAAAGTGACTTGTTTTTCTCACCCTAGATTCCTCTGGTCAATTCCACGTCCACATTACAGTATGTGTTCCAGGACATGTATGTTATATAAATACAATACTGAACCCAGTGTGTCGCGTAAAGGATAAGAAGCCTTAGGAGACTGCCAGGTTTTGGATTCTTCGCCTTCCAGTAAAAGATTCTTCTGCTTCCAGTAAAAATATTCTCATTTTTATGGGAATTATTTAATTGGTTTTGAATAACTTTTATTTGGTGCCAATTTATTCACACGGGACTCAATGGAAAAACACAAAGATAAGTAAATACATATTCTTTTGCCGGTGTTTTGTAGAATCTCCTGCGAATTTGGGAACACGCCTACTGACCCAGGATCAGGCTTTGTATACCTACATCTGTTTCCGGATGCTTCTCCTTGCATTGGCATCTGCGTGGTGCTTCATCACTTTGACTGTCACTGTCTTATCCATTTTGTGGATTATTTCTCAACTGCGCACAGTTCTCCAAACAGTTGGGATCTTGGTTTATGTTCCAACAACACAACTAAACCAGATAAACGAAAAAAATATGAATACTAAAAAAAAACACAACCCAGTAGCTTATTAGGGCTGAAAAATAGCTTTTTATAATAGTAACTGATAATTAGCTCAGTCACATCCGATGCAGGGTCGAGATCTGCTCTGCCAGATGTGCAGCAGAAGGAAAATGTGATTATTAAAAGCATTTATTAAAAATAGTTTTTACATGCAACTATTTAACACTTTTTAGGGACGATTCAGATTCAGCTCCATATACATGGGGGTTCTCCACAGATCAGTTTGCAGGTCACATTTAAAAACAACATAATAGACACATTATCCATGTAATATAAAATCATAAAAAGAGAGAAATGTTAAAGACTCAGGAGCAGCATTAAAGACTTTGACATTATATCTTGGATGTTTTACTCGATGGTTGTAAATGGATGGAAAATAATCCACACTAACAGTTATTTCCACACTCGTCCGTGTATTCCAGAAGAAAAGCAGGTTTGCATTAATAATTCATCCAACAGAATATGTTTTACACATCTTAGTGAGAGTTTTTTCTTCTTAAAATTTAAAAATAAAACTAGAATTTCTCTGCGGTTTCCATATTGATGTGCTGGGTCCAACTCGCAGCTCTTTTGGATCCATGTGTTGTGTTTGGCACGTTGGCTGAGCACATAAATGTGTTTGGCAGATCCATAATGTAGTTCTGTGACTCATTCACATTCAAGTGTTACATGTTAAGTTTGAGGAACTCAGCTGGTTTACAATTTGTCCGAGGCGCCCCTGCCAATTCCTTCTTTCAATTTTATGGCGGTGCCAATCTAATTTACAGGAAGGACGTCTGAACACTTAGTCAGACTTAAAATCTGATGACATCTCTATCTGTCCTGAGAGGTTTGTTATAATTGCTCTGCACTCCCGACGGCAGAGGTGGGGCCACAAGCATTGGAAACCAGGTCACTATAAAACAATAGGCTGCAGGTTTGATTCTGATCCGGTGCTCCGCTGTACGTCTTCCCCACTCTCTCTTTCAGGTTTAAATTCTTTAATTAATGCAAAATTACTATCTGCAAACTATAGCTGTGTACTAGTAGCGTGTCAGGATTGCAGTACAGGTCTTTCAGCCCGTCTCTGTGGACCAGACAGAAATATGTCTGCAATTTAGGGATGATTGCCATTAAACTTGGTTCAGACACTGTTTCCTAAAGGAGACATCATAGAAACGTTGGTGATTCCCTGAATTTCGAATGTTTTAAACTCTGTGGTACTTTAAAGCAGATCCATATATTAGCATACTGACACATAGGACTAATGATAACGATCAGACATGTTGTATTCTTTGTAACTCCATATTGGGTAACTCTGGCTCAGGAGATACAGCCAGTCGCCCACTAACCAGAATGTCGGTGGTTAGATCCCTGGCTCCTCCATTCCGCATGCCGTGTCTGAGCACTTCAGACATCCTGAAAACCAAACTTCTCCTGACGGCTGTGTTGGCAGTGTGTCAATGTGTGATGGAGAGGGAGCAGGACATAGACGCACTCTGTGAATGTGCATGAAACTGTTCTGTAAAGCAAGACTAGAAACGTGCTTTATAAGCAAATGTGCACAAATGCAGATGTTTGCAACTTCAGCGACGGATAATAACTGTGCACAACTTTAAATGAAGGCCTGGGTTGTTATCGTTGTCATTGTGACTCTCTCATCAACAGAGCCACATTTATCTGTCTGCATCTACTTGCGGGCTGAGAGATGTGACTGTTCCCGAGGATCTCTGTGAGAAGCTGGTCCCTCAGCTCCAGAGAGCTCCAGAGAGCTGAGGGACCTGTGCATCAGCAGAGGAACTTTACCAGCATTGGTTACAGACATCAGGGTCTCTTAGACTGGGAGGAGGTGTTCAGACAGCATCAATTAGAGTCCCATCTGAAGAGTGATCATCATTTCAGTGCCACTTTTACATACTTTCCCACAGCCTGTCCCCTTCCCGCTGGGACCACCGATGCTATCTGCTGTTGAGTGTTTACCCAAAATGTTAAAGGAAAAACATCAAGAAGAATTAACTAATGTGCACCACTTAAAAAGAAGAAATATGGGACTGGACCACAGTGAAGCTGTCATTTATTATCTGTAAACCATCAGTGGATTTGATATATTTTTCAGAGTCATAAGAGTTAACGGTTAGATGCCACACAAGTTCATATATTATCTACAAACTAACAAGTGGAGCTAATCCAAACACTGACCCACCCTGTGATTGGATATAATTACAGATGGCCTTCCGCGACATCTCATTTACTAGAGCGTAGTGTTCATCAGATTTTGACCGAGTAATATTTAAAAAGAAAAAGTGTAAAAAACTATCCTCTTAATCAGAGCATGTGAATGTACTTGTGATAACCAAACTCTTTTCCTTCTTTTAAAAAAAAAAGGGATTACTGGTTTGTTCGTCAACTCCCGCTGACCATCATTTGGAGGTAAGGTTGGGTTCAGCGCAGATCAAAAGGTCACATCCTTCAGTATTTGTCAAGTTGATGTACTACTGGCAGCATAATTGAAAGGCAGGACGCTGTCGGACTGGCGGCACAGGCACTTTACAGAGTGTTGTTTTCTTTGGGCGCATGGTGAATCTTGAACTGCGTATTTTTCCTTTTTTTCCTGTATGGATTTCACATTTGCATGGAAAAATCTTTCTTGTGTGTTTGGATTTCCATTGTGTGGACAACATAAAGGGCTCTGGGATGGGATGTGGGAAAAGGGAGTGTGCAGTTTGCCTAAGTGCATGTTTTGATGTCTGTTCGACAGCGTTGGTCAGCGGCTGATGTCAGTACACACACAAAGTTAACAGCCATCCTCTTTCCTACTCTTAAATTCACTGAGGGAAACCAGTGAAAGGCTGCTACTGCAGATATCCCACAATAAAAAAATGTGGAACCCGTCCAGTACACACAATGTTCAATCATTATCCGAAAAGCCTGGAGCGGTTTAAACTGCCGAAAAATTAAACATATGTGGTTGCAATGATATGAAATAACTTGAAAGCTTAAAATTGATCAGGAATCTCTGTAATGTGGACTCGTAACGTGCTTGCCCTTTAATTTGAAAATAAGGGCTGCTTTTCATATTTCAGTGGTTGCTTAAACACTGTTTTGAAAGGAAGTATCTCAGTCATATGATTTGTCCTGACAAATTGTGGTCGCGGACAAATTGGGCAAACAATCCCTGTTACTTTCACAGAAGAACATTTTTTTTTCTTCTTGACGGGAAATCAATGTCTGCTCAGACTGTATCCGATTTTATCCTCACCACAATTTATTTACATAAAGCTCAGATTTTCCCATGACCGGTGCCACAGACAAATCGAAGGCACATACAGGCATTCGATTTAAAAGGAAACCAAACCATGCCCTTTTTGTTTTTAACATATACACAATTGTCTTCCGCTGTCGTTTCAGCCTTGGCTCAATAATGCAATTAATACAGTTTGCTATGTCTCTGCCTCATAGAGGTCAGAGTGGCTTCCTGCCTCTGCTGAGCATGAGAAGTACCTGAGCACTTTCTCGCCTCATCAAGTCTGCTTCATGACCCTGGGCAAAGCCTTTGACAAATGCAGGGTGTTGTTTCCAGATCAAACTTCCTAAAAAGCTGGCACACTTACTCTTCCCATTCTTCTCTGGGTTTCCCTCTCTATTGCTTTTTCCGGCTTGCACAAGAGTCCTGAGTGTGAGGAGTTTAATAAGTGTACACATTTCCTCTGTAGGTGGAAATAATAAATCCAAACTCACTACTTCAATAAACAAAATGTACTACTATCCCTCAACAGCTAATGAGAGAAAAGTGTTTGGCCCATGCGTGTAACAGTGATATGCCAGGTGCTGCTATTCTGTTATTGAGACGGTCTGGCAAAGGCTGTTTCTTGGCATAAACCAAGGCAGTCATAATTTTACTTGACACTTAGCATGTAAGCGTGAGAGTATTTTTTTCTGGGTTATAATGGGAGGTGACCTTGCGACCATCAATCTGGCGTCACGCTCCTCGTTGGTGCGTGAGGTAAAGAAATGTGGAGCTTGAAGCACACGTCACATGTCCAATTGATCCTGCTCATCTCTGTACTCCATCACTCACCTGCAGCCATAACTGTGCAGGCCTGGAGAGAGGTAGGCTGAACCTGACGACACAGAAAGTATGAGCCCGTTGGCATGTTGGCATATATTCATTGAAATGCCTTTCATGTCCCTATGACTGGTGTCACCTCCACAGGCTAGATACAGCTATTCTGGTTCTTGTTACAGATGCAGGTGTCTGAGCGATTTAACCTTCCCACCTCTAAGAAAAGTAAGACGGACTACAGAAGGCAACAAGGATGATGGGACAGACCATACATCCATTATATATACCACATGTCTTTTTGAGGATCAAGGGGGGAGCTGGAGCCAAGAAGCAGAGTACACTCTGGCAGTTTGCCAGCATATCGCACATCTTTACTCGAATTGGAAGGGTTAGCCCTAGCCCCACGACAACAGCATTTTCAAACTGTGGTAATCAAAGTGGAACTATTACTTCATATCCTTATTACCTCCACCAAGGAGGTTATGTTGTCACTCATCTCTTTGTTTGTTTGCTAGCAGGATTACACAAAATCTGCGGAAAAAAATTCCACAAAAGGCTGGAACATGGTTCACGAAACAACCAGTTAAATTCTGTCATGAAGCCGATGCAGGAAATGTTCATCTCTTTCTTTAAAAATGTCAGAGAGACTTTTCACCAATTTTCCGGTAAACAATTCATAGCTCTTGATTAAATCAGGCCCATTTAGGGAACAGATATCTAGGAATGTGTGTAAATTATGGGGTGATTGGATTTAAGGGGACTGTTGGGCCTTGTTGGAGGTATGCACTCTACTCAGTACCATTCTAGTTGTTTAAAATGGATCAGGGTAACAAGTAACTGCAAATGTAAGATAATTGTGTCTGAGAAAATTATATATAATTTTACTGTGAAATTTTTGGATGGAATGAAACAAAGTAGCATAAAATGAAATTAGAGGTGCCTCCAAAGTATGCTTAAGCACAGTGCTTGAGCAGATATAGTTGACTGTTCACTTTCCACTGCTGCGGCTGTTATTAAGTCACACTGTAACCAGGTGAAAGTCACAACAAATAGACAAATCAAAAGCTCACTTGTCTCAGTTTTCCCTGATCTTGCCCCTTTTCATCATGTGCAGAGTCAGCAACTCAGTGTAATCCTCAAGGATTCTGCAGCAGGATGAATCTTTTTTCAAACCCAGGGCTTGAACCTGCTTCTCCACTTAAAAGGCAGCAGCAGTAACACAGCCACGGAAAGAGAATCCCTGACCCAAGTGCAAAAGACAATAAAAAATATGACATGGGAAAGTCTCAACTGTCTGGTTCTCCAACACTAAACACCATGAGTCAGATCAGTGAGGGGATCCCCACTTCCACCTTATTGGCTTAGTTAAGGGGAACTGCCTCTCATCCTGTTTGTCTTTTTCCTATCCTCCAGTCGACCACAACCAGGGATCCCCCAGCTTCTTCAAAGTGGAAAATGAAGGTCCTATGTCATTTGTCGGGACAATGACTGAAAGTTTCTCGGCTTGAAGGAAAAGGAGTTTCCACAAATGTAAGCTGACATGGAAGGCTCTGTTTCAAGTTGGAACAAAACTGGGGGGTGGACATGGTCACTTTTGAGGTGCTGACTCGTTACAAAACAGTTGTAGCACAGTTACGACCTCTTCCCTGTTGCATCACTGTCTTTAAGTCTTGACACAATGAGTTGTACATAGATTACATAAACCCTCTCTCTTCCAAATCAGTGGACGGAACATTAACAGCCCAAAAAGTCCAGTAAAAGTTACGTACATTTATCTCAAAGAAGCTCTCTGTCATTAATGGTAGTTCTTATCTCACTGGTCTATGCACAAGTTAAAAATTATTTTCGGTTCATTTGGTTTTAGCTATTTAATGCTAAACATAGTGAGGCAGAACAAGTAAAGTTGATCATCTTTGACTGCAGGAGATAGGAATATGTATTCAATCATGTGCTCAAAGAATGACAGAAGTAGTTGAGAGAGAAGTTCAGACCCTACCTTATCTTCACACCTCTGAAGTAAGCCACTCTCATGCTTTTTGCTTTGGAAAGTTACAAAAATGATTGGACACAGCTCCTCCTGATTTATATGCTGTTCGGGGAGACTCGGACATGGTTAGGTAATCCAACACACACATTATTGTAGGCATACTTTAATATCATCGCCTTGGTGAATTTTGTTAATGGAAAATACAGTCGTCTAACCTACTGGTGAGTTCTTCGTGTTTTCTTATCACCTATCACACTAATCTCCATCTGAGCCCTGAACTCAGGATCTTTCTTTGTTATTTGGAAAGTCTTCCTTTCCTCCAATCTCCTCATCATCTATTTGCATTGGACTCTGCCGCTGTCTGTAGATATTGGCCAAATATAAACACGGCTTTCATCATACCAGGGGGTCAGTTCAACGGTCAGGTCACAGGGGTGGACACAAACATCCCACCCGTCAAACCTAATTCTCCTGCCGCTTTCTCTTCCAAGACCCATATAAATCCCACACCCAGCAGCCTCCCACAGTCCGAAACTGTGTGATGCAGGAGCACAAAAAAAAAGGAACTAGAGCTGCCTGACCGGTGGGGTTCTTTCCTTTGTCTAATCGAGGTTGGCATTCCTTCTCTCGGACTGGACCTGCTCTGTGCTACAAGGGTGCAGCTCCGTCGGCTTAGGCCACTGGTAGCACCTGTCTCCTCTCCTGCGCCAAACCGAGAAGACTGCCCTGCTAGCTCTGATCCCTGCACTAATTATTTTCAAAGCAGCCGGGACTTATATCACACTCATGCAGGCGTCAGTGGCACTACAGCTCGCCCAGGAAGCAGCTTTTCTGGCTTTTCTCTCTTGCTAGGTCGGCATAGATTGTCACCATGGACGTGAGCAGTGCTCAGGCCACGAAAGCACCTTGCCAGCTGGTTGGATTTGGATGATTTCCAGATTATCGCTAACACCTTCCATTACTCATTTGTCATTGTGTCACATATTTCCTCAAATTTATTCTGGTCTGGTTATTGTTTTAGAATTTTTGTAATCTTAAATCACGACCTCATTTTTAATGCTCGATCCTCATAGAGCCGGTACAGGAAATAAATTAAGTTTCTAGTACATGGGTTTGCAACCCAAATGTCCTTTTATAACTATCTCGCTGAGTCACTATGGAATCAAAGCTGCTTCCGTTCTATTGGCAGGTGCCCAGATTGCTCCGAGGCTGATGTCACATCCAGGGTGTGAGGCCTGCTCATTTTCAAATTCAGCGGACCGTAAAGTCCACAGGAACTAAAACTGTAACTTTCTTAATACAGTAGCCTATTCTCTCCTCTCTTTGTTTTGTGCAGAAGTCTATTTGGATCATTAATTTTACAGGCTTCCCAATGCTCTTTGTATTCTTTGATTTTTTCAGATATACTGCACTTAACATTCCCCTTGTACTTCTCATCCCTCTGGGGCCTGTCGTAACTGATAGATAAGTTATACTGCATGTGACACACTAAGGAAAATAAGGATGAGGTATTTTTCTTTTTTTACCATTTCACAGCACGGCAGAGATAACGTGTTAATTTAACGATTTTGGTTGAGGTATGAGGTTCAACTCGGTCAGATCAATGTACCCTTGACATTCAGCCTCACCTACAGAATATAGTGATCCAATCAATATTGGTTCTGCTGTTTAAGTTTTCCCCTCACTCTGTGGCAAACAAATCATGGTGGCCACACAGTTTCAAATAGGAACTGGATACATGAATAACTTTAAATACTTTAAATTCAACCTGAATTTTGTATTATTATCATGTAACTCATGATAATGCAGCAGCAATAAGTTTGGAATCTGTGAGCAAGCATTTGCCATGATTAACACTAACAGCTTTGGAGGACCTTTTGTCCATTGTTTTCAAATTTAGTGACCAACTTTGTTTTACACTCAAAAAGGGAAAACAGAAAGCTAATTTCTTTTGCAGTGACTCCTGGTTCTGATTCTCTGCAAGACCTACTTTGAACATTCCTTATTCTTAGTCTTGTGTTTTAAACCTTTGTCTGATTCTGTGTACTGTGTTCAAGACCTTTGGGTCCAGACAAAAAATCTGCCCCAAGTTATACAAGGGGATCTTACTAGCTCTAGTCTCCCCATGGGTGAAGTTGTCATGATGTCAAATAAGTAGTTCTGTTACAATTTTGACCAAATGACTTAAAGTCCAAATAAACACCACAAAAATACACAGATTTCCCGACAAATATTGATTTTCATTTAAGTGTGACTATAGTAAAGTAAAAAGAGTAACAATGTCATTACCACTGTTATCTAGTAGACGTAACTCTCAAGTGAAAAAGGTCATCCAGATCTTTCCTTAAAGTTTACTCCTTCATTTTCATTTTCATTTTATTCAATGTAATGAAATGTTCACTTAACCTGCCAGGTCCATAAAGACATGTTTGTCTCTAAATGACCAACTGGCAGGGGTGCTGTTGCTCTTTATTGCATCCAGGTAAAAAGCCTAAAAGTTACTCCCTCTGCGTCCCCGAGGAATCCTAGAAAAAACAAACCACCATGTTTGACCTTTGCAGAGACTCTTGTAGCAACAGGCTCCCCTTACAACTCATATCAGCTTCCATTGAAGTGCAAACAAAGGCTCGTAATAGTAACCAAATTGACAAGCAGGGCTGAGGTCTGGCATAGGCAGGGGAACATTATGAACACGGGGCTGGACCAGACTACATTTAGACACTTATTGTGACCAAAAGCAATGAATAACAGTTTAAAGAGGGTTTCCATGTCCAGTGTTTGTTGACAAGTGGTCGATAAAAAGCGTAATTTCAACCATTAAATGGTCATCATCAAAAGTCGATATTTCCAGCCTATATCTACAGTGACACTGGAGAGGATGGTACTGCCGGGGGAGAAGCCCATTACAACTATTATTGTATTAAATATTAAGTCTTAGCCACATTAAGCTGATTTGGGTACTTTACTCTGCTGGTCTGCCGTGAACACTTGAGTCTAAATCTGCTTAATTTGTACTGTGCCACTCCGCGCGAGTTTTGCATTCTACAGAGATAATAAAAATGCCTGATTTCACAGTTATATCACCACATATTTCTTTATATTTAATAAACCATTTGTGGATGATGTGTGGCTTCCACTTCTTTTTTGAGTTAATGTGGTGTTTTTGAAGCCTTTGAGGACACAGAAGGCTGCTGTCATCAGCTGGGAAACTCTCAGCAGATCTGTAATGATTGATTTGGGAAGCAAAGACCTTAGAAATCCTGGCATCTGTGAATTATGGGCAAGCAAGTATCCAATACCAGGTTGTTGCGGCAAGACAGCGGAGATGTTGTGGTCCAGGGCTCGGCTAATTTCTCCGGGTGAAGGGCAGTGATCCCTGTGGTCGACTGAAAGAACAATTACTGGAAGAGCAAAAGAGGCTTCAAGACTGAACATGATGAGGATTATAAAGAGCTGAAATAGAGATGTTTGCTTTTCCACTAAATGCTCCGCTTCGCTTTAGATGTTCGACATTTTTGTGGAACTCAATCAGAAAAAGGGGATGCAGACGAAAAGACTGTGGTTCCCGTTTGATCACTGGTCTCAAGGTGCTGTTCTGACCACACTGCAAAACAGGAAAAATTCCGCTATGATAATTAACCCAAATAGGCGTGTTTCATACCATAAACTGAACAATTTGTGAGGAAAAAAATATCAATGAGCATTCCATTAAACTGGCAACTCTGTGATGCTGTGCTCTTGTGCAGATGTGTTTTGGGCTAAATGCTAACATCCATCATTGATACTGCTTATCCTGTGAGGGTCACTAGGAAGGCTGGAGCCAATCCCAGAAGGCGGGGTACAGTCTGGATAGTCCACCAGTCTGCTTCAGCACTGACATAGAGAGACAGACAACCTCTCCCATGCACGACTATAGGCAAGTTATACTCTCCAATTGACCTTAGATGCATGTCCATTAACTGTGGGAGGATTCCACTGCAGATGATAATGCTCGTATGGAGATATTTGTTATTTAAAAAGTTAATCATGTTTATTATCTCCGTTGATTTTGTTAGCATGCGAAGAGTTTGTCATTAGTAATAATATAATAATAAACACAAAGTACAGCTGAGGGAGTGAGATAGTTTGTCTTATTTGGTGTTTCAGGAGGATTATGCAAAATCTAATGAACAGATTTCCACTAAATTGGTGAAAGGATGGGATATGGTCCGAGTAAGAACCATTGGATTTTGGCACAGATGTGGACAACGAATGTATTGAGGGGATCTGATATCAGTGTGAGCATTGTGGTGCTGCTTGATTGAATCTGAGGGCAAACATGAGCCTTGGTGGAGGTTTGTGTTCTAGTTTATCTAAAGATTTTTTTTTTTCTAAATCAATACGGTTTTTTCTCATGTGAAAACTTTGTCCTGCTTCTTGTGCTCAAGGAAATAAAGGCAGCTTAGATTTTGGTACCAAATAGTTCTGCAATCCATCGAACAGTTGTTGAGATGTTTCACAGTGAATTAAAGTGTTGGACAGAGCAAACCTGCCACGTATTTCTGTGAAAGGCAACCAAAATATTTACAGTGATACCCATCAGGAGCCCCTCCTCCGCTGCAGTGCTGGGATTCGATCTGCAGAGAGCCTGTTGCCCTCACTGCACTCTCTCTCACTGAATCTACTATCTTGGGCGAAATTCTTAACACAGGCAGCGAAGAGCCAATGACAAGCTGGTCACACAAGTATTATGTTTTATGTTTTCCCCATTGCTGTCTAATGTTTCACATTGAGGTTGGGACCATCAAGCAAACTACTGCTCACAAAAGAATGGGCCCATTGATTCCCAGAGGAATAATTTTAGTGGAGGGAGTATTTAGCACAGGCCCAGCTAGAGAGGGCTATTAGCTGCTTCTCCAGCTCTGTGATCCATGACTGGAGAGGCTCAGTGTGAGGAGAGAAAGAGGACTCTTGCCTGGCACCACATCCACCCTGATTTCACCCTGCCGGCAGTGATGAAGTCATGTTTAGTGGTCTCGTCTCAGCCTTAGAAAGACTGCCCATATGACTTCCTTGTCACATTTTACATCTGAAGCCCAAAGCAAACAGTTTACAGCGAATTTGTTCGTTGATGTGATTGTCCGGTGAAGAAAAAGAAACTGGAACGATGCTTCTAAACAGTAGACTTGCAGAAATATGGCACAAACAATTCACATAGATATTCAGGAAACTAGTGCATTTTCTTGTTTGTAAAGTTTACCCTGAATCCTGAATCCATCTTTCTCAGGAGAAAGCAAAGTGGTCCATCATTACCTCCGCTAAACTCCCCCTTTCCCCATTTCAGCACCACACTGAGCTAAGATATCAACTAACACATTATCCTCTTAGCCCTGGAGACTGATAGCCAGCGAGGGCCTCGAGCCAGGAGCAGCCATACAGCTCCAAGCATAAAACCGACACCACAGTTACAGCGACAGTAAACTGAACACAGATCCGATAGTGCTCACATATTGATCTGTTGCAAAGTGCCCACTTAATTTTTCCCTTTTTGCCAAGATGTTTTGTTAAAAAATAAAATGTGACGATTTTCATGTATAGTAGTCATATAAATGTTTCCCACATTGAGCAGATGAGTCTTTTATTTAATAATATTTGTTTTGCATCGATAAAAACAGCAGATATGTGAATCAATTATCTTTTGAACCATAATCAACAAAAGTAAATATTATTTGTCATTGCAAATATATATTTAAGTGATAAACTCTTGGTATATTAGACGAAATTAGCCTCTCCCTGTTTATTACAAGGTTATGATAAGAATGCAATATATCACTGAATATCAGGTGACATTATCCTGTTTGTGTTGCCCACGACGACAGACTTTTTCAAGAACATTTGATTGTATATCTTGGCTCAGCCCACTCTGTGTCAGGAGGGAAGCCAAACCCACCAGGTTTTTATGATTAAGGGGACAAAGTCAGGAGGCTTTATTCCAAACAGCTTGCCAAGTCATTTTATATCACTTCAATAAACCGAACTACCCGAACTTACGAAATTACATTAATAGCTGTCAAAGTGGAAGAAACAAAAGTCCATAATGGCCGAGAGACGTTTTACAAGCAAATCTGGCATTCCTCAGGCATCGTGTTTTTCATCTGAGCATTTCATGTAATCGACCTAAAAGTGCGATGTTTAAAAACCTTTGCAGCAGCCCATGCTGGCGGTCGCCCAAGATGCACCTGCACTTTCAATTACTCAGCGAGCGTCCTTCTCTACACAAGTCTAGACACTCAACACCTGCTGCACATTAATCTGTAATGTACTCTGCTGCCGGATATTCCCAGTTAACACAGCAACATCTGATTGGCACACCTTTCTGTCCTGCCAAGCAGCGCCACACTCCTCAGCCCGCTCTGCGGAGGCTGCCATGCTCGGCTTTACATTCAACTAATTGATACCTGCCACCGAGTGTGTGGTTTGGGGCTTGGAGGGGAAAGCCAGGAAGGTGGCATATCCGCTTCACATGAGTTTTCCTTTTTGGCAGGGCGACCGTCGACCTGAATGTAACCGAACACCTCGGCACAGCAACACGGGACGGTTGCAGCGTTTCTGGTCGTGTTCCATGGACTCGGCTCTCGCCAGCCCCCCCCTGTTCGAGAGCCACACGGTGACGTCCCTGTCACACTTCACAGCTGGCTATGGACGAAAAGCATCACAGCTCCAACTGCATGCTCACAGTTTAATGACCTCCAATTTTTACACACTAAACACAGCATGGATCCTGCTTTTGCACACGTACCACATATCAGCCACCCAAATGTTCTGGTCAGTCAACTAAAACTGAGAGTCTTAAAATGAGCTGTAATATGAAAAAAAAATAACCAGTCTGTGAAAGCACATTGAGGTAGCATGCCTTTTCACTAGAACACTTCGGTATTTTCATGGTATTTAAGTTCTACTGGAAAACAGTGTAAAAATGTTCAATTTATTCCAACAACAAACTGCTGTAGAAAGAAAACTCAGCCACATCTTAGCAGACAGCTGTGCCCTCTCACAGGAGTCAACACATTACTAATACTAGCATGTGACTGGTATGTACATTTAGCTCAAATGACATAGGTGATTTTTCTGAAAACACACCTGCCCTATAATGAATTGTATGTTTTGGCCGCACCATGGACTGCAGCGTCAGCACTGTATTTACTGAGTTCCCCGGGCAGGGTCCACACAGTGAGTCTCAGCAGTACAGTCTGAACAACTGCCCTGACATAAATGAATAAAAGAAGAAAGATGCTCCTATAGGGATGCAAGGTTAAAATGGTGAGATGCATCTCAACCCTGTCTCCGAACAGGAGCTATTATTAGCAAAAAAATTGTATTCATGTTAGGCAACAAACAGAAGTGAAGAAACGTGATCCATTACGAGGGACCCATACAAACAGGGGAAGTAAAAATGGCCGGCTAACTGGCTAAGCAGTGGGTTCTTACTTCTTTGTGCATTGTTTGCCCCAGAAGTGACAGCAGAGAAAGGCAAAACCAGAGTTAAAGATTCAGTGAATTTAAAGGCAACAGAAATAAAACATTACATTAATTACAAAAATTGTGGATTTTTCTGGATTTGAAGATTGTAGGACAAAGATGTGTTTTAATGTTTTTAGGCATTTTATCCAATAATTGTTTTGTATTATAACTTTAAGAAGACCAAATTAATGGTCTGTTAATGACAGACAACTTCCATTCTTGTCTTAGTGTTTTTGATGGTAAATCTTTGGACAGACGGGACAAAACAAGCTTTCTGAAAATTTCATATTAGACTCTGGGAAAAATTCTGATTGCCATTGTCGACATATAAAGACTAAATGATGACTGTATTAGTTGGGAAATAATCAGAAGATTAAGCAATAATGAAAATAGTGATAAGCTCCAGCCCCGGTGTGGTCTGATAACCCAATGGGAAATAAACGAATGGGAAGAATATGAATAAACAGAGAAATGATTTGACAGAGGCTGATCTTCACACTCCAGTTTCAACATGGGAGGCAGCCGGAGCCCGATGTGTGGTGACCTGAGGCATCCATCTATCCAAAAACTGCAAACTTGCTGATGCCGGGGGAGTTCCTTGTGACCGTTTGACTGGTGCTGCGAGGAGCTGGAGGAACGATAACAACCTGAGGTCACTGCGATTCGAGACTGCAAGGTGCACTCATCCACCCTGGCTGGCTGCAGCCGAGGAATGAGCGCACACTGACAGCTGCGGCGCTGTGTTGAGTAAAGTGAATGTAAGGAAACACAGAGAGAAGGAGACAGTTGCTCAACCTGTCAACGGCTTCTCCATAATTCAATAAGTCAAGGTGGAGGACCATTCCTGCGAGGCTGCAGCAGCTCCATAAATAGCTGTCTAGAATGATGAGTGGGTTTTTTTCCCCCTGTTTCCCCCCCCCCCCCCCCCCCCCGTGGTAATCTTGCTTGTCTCTCTCAACAGGCCTGCAAACATAATTGAAAACACGGACGGGAGAAAACACAAGTATCACTGACACAAGGAATGTCTCTTTGTCCTGGATGGTTACGCTTTCACTGTCCTGTTTTAACACGTTCCAAGAATCTCTGCGTCTGTCTGCAGGTCAACGTGTTCGACAATGTGCCCCTTGTTCCATTATCTTTAAAATGAAATTATTCATCGCTGTTTTTCATGTACGCTCGTGTTTACATTGCCAAGGAAATACTGTTCTGTCAATGTGCTACGAAGGAAAACATGTGGTTAAGATTTGGGGCATGATTATGGTGTTTATGCAATTTGTCTTTTCAATAAGTCGGCATGAAATATGGAGATACTCTGCCAATGGAGCCTGTTTTCTTTATGCCAACATTTATTTATGCATTTCCTAAGTTTTACAGTCTCAGTTGATAATATTGGCAACAACAAATCACGGCGTAGTGTGGACAGGAGTTCAGGACCTCACGTCAAACCTACCGCAGACTGTTTCCTCTTCAAATTCCCCTTTTTGTCGAATTAAAGCAGCGTTTCAACTTTCCCACCATCTCCCCTCAATATATCTCCCTCACTCCAATTGTGACTTAAGTCTCTGTTGGACCCCTGCCAGCGTGTTAACTCCATTTAAATCAATGGATTAACAATTTAGCCCAACCCCACACACACCACCACCACCACCACCACTAATCTTAAGGAGCTGACCTCAGCCAACAAATGGCCAAATTCACACAAAATGGAAACCCGCCCCCTCCGACAATGTGCTCTCTCCTTTATTCTGTCTCTGAGAGGCGCCTCCTGAGGCGGCCAGCCACACTTGTTGAGATTGCGGGGACAGATCTTCGAGTACCTCTCTGTTAAACGAAACCCCGCTATCCTTTGGGATTCAAAAACAGCGAGTGGGAAATTAAGTTAAAGCCAACTATCTTGCATTTATAGATGGGATTATAATCTCCTTGGTTTTTCTATTCCCACACCCAAATTTGCCGTTGGTGTAAATGGGAGAAGTGGCCAGTGAATGAAGAAGTTGCCTTTTTGTATGCAGCACAACTTTAAGCTATCCGCGTTGCGCCGTCTTAAATCCATCGCCAGTAGCAGCTCCCTCCCAGTTAGCAGGCCGCGCTGGCTGTGACCTGTGAGATCAGCGTAACTGTTGTACCTGTGCCACAGCGTCTGGTTCCGTCACGTGGGCAATGTGCAGCTGTGCAGGATCCGCGGGGTCGCTCACACACACTATGTTGTTCCGCTGTCTGTCAGTCCACATGTCCGTCACTGTGCTGTTCTCCCGAGCCAATACGAGCACTTTTCAGAGAGAGGATGCAGGAGGAACAGCACAGACACTTCCTGTGCTCGTATCAGTGTTTCCCTTATTTAAAACCTTTCCCATGCGGCCCACTGTGCAGAGTTACAAGAGATGCCTCTCATGACAGGGTTTAAGAATGTATCTAGTTTGTCTTGGTCACAATTGATCACATGTCAATGTTCATGGCAATGGGATTTCAAGAATGCAACATAAGATATAACACATTTAAATGTCATTAAATGTAAAATAAGTTCAATGTTTTGTCAGAAAACAGCAGCATTAAGAACATAAAAGGAATGTTGAATACATTTATGCCCCAAAAAATGTGAAGCCTATTGCACAAACTTTAAATATAAACAGTTCGACAATATAAACACCAATGTATCAGCTTATATGATGTGTGACAAATAAATTACACAAAACTTGAATTATAATTGCCAGTTTGGGCATAAGAAAATAATCGGCTAGACAGATCCTCAGTATTTAACTGCATCAGTGCTACAATGTGTACACACTCCACACTGAGTTACTTCCTTAGGACAATTATTTAAGTTGGTATTTGCAGGGAAAATAACACATTAAAACAGCAGCTCCACAATAAAACCACTGAAATATCCATTTATTATTAATTAATTAATGGAAACTTATTTCGTCATACAGTATTTGTTGAATTGTTTGTTTACCTACAAGGTTAGCACATGTTGTTAAAGGCTCCAAACTGCCCGAGCAATTAATTGTAATTAATGAATTTAAAGTTTACAAAATGAACACTGTCTCTATTTACACTGTAATTCCCCCACCCCCAAGTTATGTAGTTCTTTTCAAACTTTTTCCAAACAGCTTTTTTTCTGTCAACAGGCGAGAGGACATCAAGCTAATGAAACTCACAGCCAAGTACTTCTAAATTAACCTTAATTTCATGTTTTTTTCGCTATGTCAGTTTCACTAAATACAGTTACTGCTATGTACCATTAAAACAAATTCTAACGTGAACATCTCAACTGTTAATGAAGGCAAGTCAACAATCTCCTGCTCAGTAATTTCAACAACACCAATATTGTTTTTCAATATCACAATCGAGGCATCATTGAGTTATAAGAGTATGACACTTCCACCCAGTATTGCTTTGGTTCTGTCACTGGACGAGCCGACAGTGAAAGGGAGGAATCCACCATAAATCACACAAATATAAATCGAGCTTTAGGAGTGAACACTGATTTTCAAAATATTTACTCTGGTTTTTCACTGGCGGCAACAAGCTTATTTGGTCTCCTGTGGACTTATGGTGGGCGCTCGGTGTTAGTGGCCTCTACCATCCCATCCTGGCATCATCTGTTCATCCTGTTTCCCTCGCTTCTCATCTCATTCTGCATTCTCCGGGTGAGAGACGCCTGGTCTAGCCGTGGTGCCATGTATCCTAATCACATAAGCACACGGGCTAATCCTCAGGACAGCTGGAGAATCTTTACTGCACAATTGAAGCATGAGCTGGACAGCAGCGTCATAGCCCATCTTTGTAAACCCCCTCGCTTTCATCAGCCTGGCATTGTAACCCCCCCTTCACCAACAGATACTTGCGGTCACCACAACTACAACTAATTTCTGCACCATCACCCAATATGCAGAAAAGAATGAGTTGGCTGAGGTCAGAACAGCTGCTGATGGAAGCTTCCAGGTCTTCCTCGATTCTCAGTTGAACAACTTTCCCGTATGTGCTTATATAACATCAACTTTTCGGGAGAAAATAAAAACCCAAAATTTGTCCCAGTAGTTCATATTTTATGCATCACTAATGCAGAAAACAGGTGGTGACCTGGTTGAAGGAAGTCTCTCCTTCACAATTGTAAATGGCTGCTCCACTCTGACGTTTAATGCCGTGTAGTTATGATATTGAATATCCATTCAGTGATCTCCGAAGTACTTACTGTCCAAGTAAATTGATGGACTGAGGAGTATATATCCATCGCACACGTCCTACGGGTGATACATCAGAACACTCTCTTGTCTGGGAGCCCGACCATGATGAACTGTTTTCCTGAAAACAGCCTCTGCTAGAGCAGTTAGAGCATCCATCTCCTCTGAGATCCTGATGAATAATGGAGTAATAGGAGGAATTTCCTCAAGAATAAAATGTTTCTAACCCCGCACCTCTCCCGGTGAGCACTCCAAATCTCCTGGTGCAATTTGCAAGCACAGCACGCTTGCCAAAAAGCCCAGGCGTCTACACAGATCTATGTTTATCCCATCCCCCTAGAAACCCTGCTATGGGGTCTCTGGGGCTTTCCCCTCTCCCCAAGCATGTTCACCAATGAAAGAAACACATGCTCCGTTATTATTTATAGAATCATTTGTTTGTTTATTATCCTGTTTTTCCAAAAGGCGGATGTGTGCTCAGGTCCGCTGTATTGAATTCTCCGTTTGGACTTTGGTTGACGTGGAGCATGTTGTAACCGTCGGAGGGGGTTTTGAAAAATGAGCTTGGTCATGTGAAGCTGACATTTTTATGATTGTGAGCAAGTGTTGAAAACCTCCCGAGCCGGTTATCATCATTATCCATCGCTTCTTGTGGGGAGGCCTCAGACGTGGTCAATGAGCTTCTCCCCAGTGGAGAGGGGACGGAGTATGGAGCAGTGTACTTCCATTTAAAAAAAAAAAAACCCTAATAGATTTTACAGGGAATGCATCACATTCTAGATAAAATTACACTTAAATGCTCTTCCTGGTTATTTTAGCAGCCTGTCCTGTAAACTTAATTAAAGTGATTGTTGAGTTAATATTATTGTTACCATAGGAGCACATGAAACTAAAGGCTAAATGCTCTGAAAAATACCCTTTACTCAAACTTCACTGTCATGCTGATTCAAACAAAGTCATCCTTGTTGGAACAGCAGATTCGCACCACTAGATATATACAGTACACTAATAATGTTTCCCTAATGCGCTGCGTTTTCTTCATTTGCTCCTGTTTTGAGGGATGCTGAGATCATCTGTTTTTCCAGGGACAAGCAGGAGCTCTGACAGGTACTTAACAACAATCAAAAACAGTTATAAACAGGGTAGGCTCTTGGGCAGGGCGCAGGAAGGAGGCAAGGAAGGCACATACCCTTCAGACCCCTATCACACTTTCCAGAGAGGAACTCGCTTTTTCCCCAACAAACTGAAAAAAAAAACATAAATCTGTAAGTTCCACAGACCCTGGTGCATGAGCTAAGGTGTTTATATAGGGCTCGGCACATATGTTTCACCAGATGACTATACTAATGCTTACATTCACATTAATAACCCTTAAAGGGATAGTTCACCCAAGAATGAAAATTCACTCTTTATCTACTCATGCCGATGGAGTGGTGGAGGAAGTGTTTGAGTCCACGAAACACTTTTGGAGTTTCAGGGGTAAACAGTGTTGCAGCCAAATCCAATACAATTGAAGTAAATGGTACTAATACTTTACTTTACAAGAATCACTTGAGATATTGTTGTCAAACTGACCTTTGTTAACTTTTCTGCAAGCTTCATTTTCTGTGCATTTTTTATAATTTACACTCTACCAGAATTAGCAAATGTGCTTGTCTCTCTTCACGTCTTCAACAAACATTAAAGCTTAATTCGTGAAATATATAAATACATAGATCAGATTCTTTAGAAGTATTTAGTTCTCGACCATTTATGTCAAGGTTCAGGACCTTGTTGGAGACTTTTCCTCATGGGTATTTATGCTAAGATACGTTGGGCTAAACACCTGTTATTCACAGTGGAATTGATCTTCTCATCCATATCTTTTTTTAAAGGTCAGTTCGCTGATCTTTTTTTATCCAAGTTTCTGTGTTACAGTTTCATCTTTGCATTCGATGAAATGTCTGCACCCAGTTACAAGGTCCATCAAATCTAGACCACAATCGACACTCCTCAGTAAATCCTCCACAGGGCAGCACAGGTGCATCCTGTGCAGTGGGGTGATGCTGGAATAACAAATCGTCTCCCTCGTTCAACAGTTCGTGAACCATCGATCTATCTGTCCACTCGTGCTCGACAGACTGTCCAAGCAGACCAGCAGGATGAGAGTGGGAATGAAAGGTAGTCAGGAGGTGTTTGGAGGGATGAAGCGAACCGGATTTTTTTTTTTATTTTGTGCTTTAGTTGCACCCACTTCCTTCATGGCAACAGCTGTCAAAACGTTGTCGGATTACAGCGCACCACAAGGTTACAGCCCGTATTAGAGCCCGGTACAGGGCAGGAAGTTAGGAGTCCAGCAAGCGCGGCCCGTTAAAGCCTCTCAGTTTCTCAGAGCAAAGCAGCTCGGACCCAGGGGAGGAATAACTAACACCAGGAGGGTGCTACTCCTGCACTGCTGATTTAGCTACACGTGTCAGGGATATCATGGGCTTTCTGATTGATGTTTTAGGTATAAGAACAGATACACGCTGTAATTGTTTTGTTTTTCGCAAACCGGACATGAAGCTCCCATTCTCCGCCTGAGATCACAAAACTCCCTCTCCTGGATTAGTCGAGCACGAAGGCTCGTATGATGAGGCCGCAAGATATTTGCAAGATTGTTGAGAGAGAAAACTCCCTGAAATCTGTGCTCGTCTCGCGAGGGAATAGAGCCTGTTGAAATAATAGGAGTTTTGCGAGGGTAATTTTCCGGCACCTACGTGTGTCTCAACAGTGTAAATCCAAAACAGAAATGTTTATATCTCTCACTAATTAGTTTCATAGTAACTTTGTTTGACATTGAAGCAAAAACATCACTGCCATTGCAGCGCGGTGTGTACTCTGACTGAGGCCTGGCTAATCACTTTACACTAAATCAATATAAACTGTCATAGCAACCTGAGGGGGATCCTGCCTGAAACTATTAAATCCAACAATGTCTGGATCAGATTCCTGTAAACACTTAACCTCAACAATGATATCTGATTACATAGCAGGAAGGCCTTTGTGCTTCAGTCACTGCTCTTCTATCAAAAGGTGGGCCTCAGACACCCTCCCAGCAGACCAGGGATATGAACTGAAGACCTTCTGGTCAGTTCCCATTTCCTTCCCAACCCATCTGTTGCTGTAGCAAAGGGGAAACCCCTCAGTGACTGTGTTCTAGAAGTTTATTTAGTCTCTCAGTGAAACTGTTTGGGTTTTATTTTTCGGTCTAAAATGTGCAAATACATTATCGTAGAGAAGAAACCGACTTATTATTATTATTTTATTTATATGTTTGCCTCTCCTTCACACTCACAATGTCCTGCAGGTGCAATATGCTGCCCTAGCCTTTAGGAGCAATGTATTGTGGTATTCATGGGATTCATTGACATTTTCTTACCCTCAAAAACTTTGATAAATGACAGGACCCTGGGATCAAATTGGCAACAATGCGATACATGCATACCCCAACTACTGAGTTACACCCACTTTATTCAAAGTGTTCATTTTTAAGGAAATATGCATGATCTTAAAGTATGCATTGGCTGATTAGGTTTTGAATAATCGTTTTATATTCCTACATATATTTAAAACCCTCTAGTGATCACCTTGTCAAGAAACCTAGAAGCAGAACACAGTGAACGTTTATTCAATTGACTGACTTTCAACTATAATAACTCAATAATTGTTCAAGCAATACACAAGTCTCGTTAAATACGTTATATGCTAACGAAAGACCATTTGGCCCCTGAAGAATGAAACCACACATCATATAATTTAAAAATTCATTTATTATTTCAGAGATTTTTCGCCTTTGTTATACAAAGATGTTAAATAACTTAAATACATTCTTACCAGTCATTTGTGATCTGTTTATACCTACAAGCTATACACATGAGGTAGAGGAAAAATAATTTAGGGTTCCCATAAGACATGAATAAGTGAACATGGACAAAGCTTTGTTGGTGTAGTATCACCACAAAGGGTGATACATGTGTTTGTATCTTTCCTTTACCAGCACAGCACAAATCCTAACAAAAGGTACATGTACACGTAAAGTGATCCAAAGGTGAGTATAAACCAGTCCACACTGATTTGATCATCAACATGATCAGGTGATGCTATACGACATGGCCAACATTACAGAGCCAGTCTTCTCACAAAATATAATATTGTTGATGAGTGTTGAATTAGTTTGAATACTTACAGTAATGTCTCATGATTGTGTGAATGAAAGAAAACTTGAGGGGAGTTGATTGTGAATTTGTCAGGATTTGTTAGTGCTTAGATAACAGCAAACGTTGAGATATGACAGGAAATATGTTCAAAGTTACACTGCTTCTTGAAGCCTCCACCCCAAAAAGAACAAACACCCAAAAGGAAAACACAGTAAAAAATACAGGATATAAAATCAATTTAGACTTTGACGTTATTTACACTAAACACATGCTCATAATATATTTAAAAATAATTTATCTTTTTTTTTTTCTACAAAATAGAATTTTGTACATGATCCACTGACGACTAAACAGTGCAGAGTTTTGGATTTGAGAATATGGACGACTGTGACGACTTAAAACCAACTGGCTGCTGCATCATGCTCCCCAGGAGAGATTTTTGTCCTATGTACAATCTATAAACAAACAAAAAATGCACTCAGTGTGCAATTGGTATTCCTGTCATGCCTGTTTTGAATCCATTCAATAGTAGAGTGAGGAGTGGAGTGTGTGTGTGTGTGTGTGTGTGTGTGTGTGTGTGTGTGTGTGTGTGTGTGTGTGTGTGTGTGTGTGTGTGTGTGTGTGTGTGTGTGTTTGTGTGTGTGTTAGTGTGTGTGTGGAGAGTGCACACACCAGAAGCTGTGGGAAGCAGGCATTTATGCTTCGAGCCTCAGCATAGCTATTATGGTTTCCATGTAGCGTGCAAAGTTCTATGTATATGTTTTGACCAGTCTTTATTTGGCATGCCTCCTCATATCAAAATGCTTGGAATTCACCTCTTCAGGACAAATAAGCCAAGCGAGGCTTGTTTCCTGAAGCGTTATTTTGCCGTAGGGGATGATGGTTTGATTTCAGATATCGTGATAATCTTCTTTAAACAATAACAATAATAATCCAGCTGTTTAGCCATTTTTAAGGATGTTTGGCATGATGCTAGAGCGCTGTACAATCTGTAAACTTCTTGTCACAGAGCCTTGCTCTAAAGTTTCTCAATTTCTGTTTTAATTGCTTGTGAGAGATGAACATGTGCCTCACTTTTGTCTCTATACCACAGGAGAAAAAAAACTTTTTATTTACAATTTCAAAAAACGTCTGCACTGCACTGTATCTATAAATACAGACCTTTAAATACTTTAAAAGGGCTTCAGTGCGTGAATGGCGCTATAATACAAAGCTGGGTCCCTCACTCAGTAGTTAATTCACACCCATTGAAAACAAGGCATCTAAGGTCGTATATCTTATAGCATATAACATAATTTTCTGAGAAAATAATGAAACATTGTCAGCATTTGTGAGTGCAGAGGCCTTTCTGGTAAAATTAAACCTTCGACTTGATGGTAATGTCTTTATAATTCTTGGAAACTTTGGGGGAAATAATCCTATTTCCTTTGTTCCTAAGATTTGTATGAAAAAGAAGTGCCACGATTGCATTCGTCAGGTTATTATGAAAATACAGCTAGCAGCCAGTTAGCTTAGCCTAGCATAAAGAGTGGAAATGGCGGGAAACATCTTGTAGAGCTCACACATTTGTTTAAATTGTAAATAAACTAAACGTAAGTAATACGTTGTGGTTTTATAGGACATTGCCTTATAAGGCTCAGTTATGGTCAATGGTAGATTCATATATGAGTACAGACAAAGCCTTCTGCAGCCAATAGTTTAAACAAGATGAGCATTACACAGAAAGACATTTTCACACTGGCAGAACTTTTTTTGGAGGGACTTTGCAAGTTTGTACGAAACTATGGCGTATGCAGCGGGAAGAACAGTATAAATGTATATTATCACAACCTCCTCCACCTGCGACATGCTTGTTGTTGTTGTGATAAACTCGACTCTGCATTGCCCTCTAGTGGATGTATTGCTAAATAACCATGCCAATGTATAGGACGCATGGAAGTATGTGGGCGGTGAGAATTATATTGTTTGAAACAGCCAAATCTTTTTTCATGTATACGAGTTGTTTATTTATGTTCCTTAATTGTAAACTAAGCTAACTGGCTGCTACCTATAGCTTTATATTCACCAAGCAGACATGAAAGTGGTATCAATCATCTAACAGAGTAAGAAAGACACACGTTTGTTTGGCAACATATCAACTTTGAAATGTCTCTAGTTGCACAACATGTATTGTGTTGAGCAATTCTGCAGTTGCCCCATACTGTTTGGACTGGCAGGTCCTGCTGTACATACGACACATCTACATGTTGAATATGGCTCAATCAATCTGTGGCAGCTAAAGAAGAAAGAAGGATGTGAAATTGGAGGGGGGCTACATTCCTCCAGTTTTCCACAGTTTTCTTTACAACTTCAAAGTATTCAAAAAAAGTCCTTTTAAGTAGATTTAAGCTCTGCAGAGCTCCACAACTTTTGATCTAAGTCACACATGGACCGCTCGCTGGTCAAGTGATCACCTGCTGCAATGGTGTTGGCTATAATAAGAAGGCCATTGTCATCTCCAACTTAGAAATTGTTCATATTTGCACTATTTCTCTCTATTTTATCCAAATAGTCATAGTGGTTTAAGTAATTCCCTGGACACTGGTTTGCTCAAGGCCGAGATTAGCCTAAACTTGCTGGTTTAGTTTTTTCTTTTATGAATTTACTAACAACTTCATATTATCTTACAAAAAATAGATTTTTCTTATTCTTCCTGTGAAGGAGTAGTCCCAAAGGATCTATAAATTATCCACAGCAAGAAAACAGAGGTGGGCTGCTTTCCAAAGGGCCTTGTCAACATGAATCAAGAAAATAAAAACGAGTGAAAGCACACAAACAACATACATTTGTGTGGTTAGTGGTTTGTTTTAACATAGTTAGATAAGTGGCTTGTATAATATAATTACAATAAAACTGAATTTATGTACATACATATGCAAACACAAAATATGTGTTAGTGTAGATATGTGCGTGTAGAGTACATCTTACACCCTGTCTTCTTTTCGCAGTCTCTGAATATGGTTTTCATTGCCATAAAAGTCGTCATTCCAACCCCCCACCCCATTTGTTATCTATCACATTCTCACATACACACAAATGTAAAAATGACGAACACACAGACACACATACACACCCTTCTTCTTGGGGCTGGGCCCCAGGAATCAGTCTGTTGGTGTTACTGTCCTTGAACTGGATTGCTACTTTGTGTTTTCCGTCTGTTTTCTCGAGTGAAATTGCAATGGATTTTTTGTATTAGGAAAATAAAAGCTATATCTCTTCGAGGCAACACCATGACAAAAAGCTTGAGATGTTGACCCAGTTGTCTGAGGAGGTTTTTAATTTTGCAAACCCCAGACACAGGGGACACAGGACCTCTGAACCCCCACCCACCGAAATCCCTCAAAGTGCTTATTGCTTCTCCATCGGCTCGCTCCTATTGGTTTGTTCGGACACTGTTCTGACAGTGGAAGCAAAACCTTGTTTGAGAACAAAACAACCACTCCTCTTCAATGTGACCATCTTTGACTTGCTCCACTGGGACTGACAGGCTACTGGTTTACCCTTTGCAGGTATACACTTCTTCTCTCTGTGTGCACTGCTTGCATTCGACGTAGCAGCACCAGCGCACCTGGCACTGGCAGGGCCTGGTCACCTCCCTACTTTGGGTGTTGTGGCCTCGCCCGCAGCAGATTGCTTCGCAGTTCTTATCCTTGTAGCACTTGCGGGCTGCTGTACCCGACGAGTACTTGCTGGGTCTACAGAAACTGGGCGAGTCCTCGATGTGGAGCAGGTCCATAGTGCGAGGGATCTGATCGTTTAGGCCAGGCAGGGGCAGTGGCTGCTGCGGCTGCTGCTGCGGCTGCTGCTGCTGCTGCTGCTGCTGCTGTTGTTGCTGCTGTTGTTGCTGCTGTTGCTGCTGCTGGCTCCGTCCTGTGGAGATCTCTCCCTCCCCTGTGGCCTCGTTGGTGGAGCTGCCAACTTTGACAGACGTCTCGTAGCGCTGCTTCAGCTGCTTGCCGATCTCGTGGAAGGGCTGGAGCTGTCGCCAGCAGGTCTGGACGGTGCAGGAGCCAGAGACGCCGTGGCATTTGCAGGTGGTCTCCACTCCAGCCTTGATTACCTGGTTAAGAGGCAAAGCAATGACATTAAACGCTAAGAATCACTGAAGGTATATAATGAAAGCTATAGTTTAATGAGCTTTTGTTTAGTAAGCAGCTGTTCAAAGAGCCAAATTACCCAAATATGCTCATAAGTAGCTTATAAGGGGTATAAAGCACTAGTTGAGGAAGAAAATAGATATAATGTTGTTTTTAATATCATAATAAAAGTGGAGAATCTGAGGCCCTAGTGCTTATTGCTTTTGAACTAAAAGAGAACAATACAACACTTTGTCTGAGGCTTCATATATAAAAGTCAGTGAATAATAGCAAGAGGGAGGAATGATTGTGTTATGATGAACCATGGATGTCGTTTTGATTAAACTCAATTACTGTTATTATGATAAGTGAGGGGAGGAAATAGCTTGAAAGCAACCACATATAGGCGAAACATTCAGGCAGCCATGTGCTGGGCACTGTTCTTGTGCTTTGACTGTTCATTTGTTTTCTAAACCCAGGGTTAGGGATTAGTAGTTAAGGTTAGGGTAAATTGATCAACCCATTTACATAATGACAGAGAATAAGTCATGCCAACATTCTGAAAGAGAAAATAATAGCAAAGAAAGTCTTCTCTTATTGAAAATCATATATAATTGCAAACAAAACATGAAGATTATCATCGTAAAAGACCACTACACGATTTTTTTAAGCGTCTTGACCGCTTAAGTTTCACTAAAGCAGAAACCACAATGTGAAAAGCAGAGGGCGTTCAAAAAAATCAATCTCTATAACATATTGTCTTTGAAGGGACTTGGATAGCACCGACAGTTCTTTTCTTACCCTGTGCATATTCATCACTCCAGCAGGTTAAGAAAATTGGGTAGGTCAGCTTTTAAAATATTGGGGATGCAGAGCCTAGCACATTCCAGTTTTGTCCTCCATGTGGGAAATCATCCTGAATGAATGTGGTACACCTCACGTCATGTGTAAATCACCACAAAAATTAGCCCTAACCCTAAAAATGTCTTATATCAGAAATAGAAGTCTCCAGATAGATTGGATTTTGGAGAGCCAAGTCGCAAAGGAAGAGCCTGCATTGCTCTTTAGGGAGAGTTTTGTGTCTCCTAACATTTGGGAAGTGTGCCTCTGCTATAATTCACTCTGAAAGCCAACATGAAAATGGCTACACTCTGAGAAAAGCCGAGTAAAAGTAAAAGCTTCCAGAACTTGCGTTTGTTTTGGCTTGACGGATAAAGACCAGTCCCTCCTTTTTATTTTACTTGCAAGATGAAAAAAACCATATTTGCTCACCACAAACAATGGCTGAATTGTGCCAGAGCACAGGCTAGAGTAGGGGCCTATCTAATCAGAGAGACAAAACCAAATATTGACAAATGAACACTTTTACATTTTGTCAAATTTACACCAGCAATTACCTTTAATCTGTTTCTTTTTTCCACAGCTTTAATGACGATGATTCAGACCTGAATAGTATTTCTTCAGGAGTTTCACTCTCCTGAAATGCCAATTGTGTAATTCTATCAGAATCCTTCTGCTGTGGGCATATTCAATTCTTCTGCGGTCTCTCTACTTGGACAGTGTTTTGTCTTGGACAGCGGACCTTTAACAGCACCGTGATGTTTGAAGTCCAGCAGTACAAAAGCAGAATCACAGATATGGTAGCACTTTATATCCGGGACAAGGCTCACAATGAATTGGCACTTCATGCTGCTGTTTGTCCACATAGTTGCACGGTGTGCAGACAGTATCGTATTATCGCAGTTTTCCCACAGTGCAGCCGATTCATGTGAACGACATTTCTGTTCAAATATTGTCTGTGACTCTAAGTGAACTCTAGCCCTGTTTGAATTGGTTTCTTTATTAGTGTGTCCTACTTAGACTCGGTCGTGCATGGTTGGTTTCACTTGTGAAAACTATTACTCAAAGGCCGAATAAGGTGACGGTTGTGATTATTGAGTAATCATTTTTCTTTCTCTAGGATGTAACTCATGTCAAACATCACTGATAATATTTTTCTGCCCCACTTGAATTAAGTTATAGTTTAAAAGAAGAAATGCTTATGCAGTCAAAGCTACAGACGAGCTATGATAATCAATGAAGGGGTGAATGGAGCATTTATAGAAATGGGCGGTAAACCAACAATTTCTATGGCACGTCCGTAAGTTGGTGCACTCACAAAAGACAAATGAAGCATCAATGGATAGAATCAAGAGATATTCAGACTTTCTGTCCCTGGTATAGATTGAGCCATCGGTTCCCATGAGTCAAGTCCAATATTCCCTTCAGTTTTAGCTTCTCTCAAATCCCAACAGAAATCTCTTTAGCAACACAGTACTCTGTTGTCATCAGCAGTCTTTCACTTTCTCTGTTTGTGATTGAATACTAGGAAGGTAGCACACACCATTGCCAACAACACAGGGGCCACAAAGCCAAAACCCCGTATCTGTGCACTGTAACAAAAGAAAATACCTTCCGTCTCCCTAATGCATCCAATCAGTGGATGGTGCCAAATTCCACTCCCCCTTCCAGCTCCACACCACCTGCTTTCCCGTAAAAAACACCAAACATCCGAGAAGGTTTGTTTGCCTTTTTGTCTATTCTGTCCTCTTCCGCCTCTTTATCTTTTTAAAACCACAGTTAGGAATCTAGAGCTATAAAGTTAAAGAAGAGGCTGTGGTTAGTTTCAGTTAAATCACTTGCCATGTGTTTGTCTTAAAATGCCTTGGCTAAGTATTAAATAAAATCAACCTTACCTTCATGCCCACATTTGTGTTATGCATGTCCACCCGTGCGCGTAGGTCCTTATTGGAGCGTTTGCCAAGGAAGTCCTTGACAAACTTGTTGGCGTATTTGAGGTTGTCTCCGCAGCCTCCCCACTGCCATGCCTTGCGATTTTCCAAGTCTGGGGCCTCATCACACGTGCAGCGCTCCATGCGTCCTGCGCTGCAAGCTTTGGCCATCGCATGGGTTAGACCCGCTGAGGAGATGGCATACAGGAAGCCTGTCTCTTTAAATCCTACAGAAGCATAGAGAGCAGTATGAGCTTTACGTTTGGAGTGACATCGATGCCTTAACTCTGAAATGACATTTTCATCTGCCCATACCTCTCTTTAGTATATTGGCGCGGTGGCGCCCCTCTAAGGTGCAGTTCCACCTCTCAAAGCGAAATTGATACTGGCATTCTAGGGCGCTCATGGTGATGGCCTCTCTCAGGGTCTCCGCCACGCCCGGGTCTCGTCTGCACATCCTGCGCTGCTTCTTTTCCAGTTTGAGCCGGTCGCACAGCTTGTAGTGGGCCCTGCCCATGCTTTCCTCTGGGAGAGAGTTCAGTGGCAGGATAGACAACGGTTCATTACCTGTCAACCTGGAGGAAAGAGAACACAGACAGAGGCCGGTCAGTTCAAACAGCCCACAGGGAGGGAGTGGATCCATCTTGATAAAGTATCTAATAAAGTTCCGGATGCTGAGCTTCCTGGATAAACAACTTACAAAGCGTTGCAAAGATATACTACATAAACAGCTCGGGAGGCACAGCTGGGGAATATAATGCTAAAAAGTTTGGTTAATGTTCCAATGAATTCAGCTGTTCAGTGGTTAATGTTCAGGGGAATTCAACATTTGAGATTGAGATCAACCACCAGCACAGGTGTGTCTGTGTATAGAGCAAATTCTCAGCAGAGGTGGAAGAGTTCTTTCTTTCCATGACATTACAGACACTGTTTTGTCTCTCGATCAAGTCTCAGAACCAGCGGCTCACTGCCCACACTGTTGTGGAGATTATGATTTTGTATATTATGACTGATACTTCATTCTGCTGGTAGGGGGGCATATTTCAAACAATGGCATGGAGCGACCGTGACAGTCACACCACATGCATGTGAAACAGAAGCCAGCGGATACTTGGTCTAATATTTACATCATATCCCGTGGGGGGGGATGTCACTCAGTTGTGTAGATTTAAACATGGATCACACTGTGGGATTTACACGCTCATTATAGAATCCCCATAACAAAAGTCCAGTATTCAGGGTCTTAAAGCTGGAATCCATTTGAAATATAACAAGCAGAAGCTTCACTTCTAAACATGGTATAGAGAACATGTGGTAGACGTGCGCTCCTTTCCTCAGTTTATTTAAGGGAAGCACATATAACACACAAAGCGGGAACTGCCACTTTGCTGGCAAAATAGACGACCAGTGTTCTGAGGTTGTGATGGGGAAAACAGAGCATGACTTTCATAAACACACACAGGGGACACGACTGTCAGCCTGTGACCATTTTGGTCTCACCAACTGACAGGATTGGCACTGTAGTTGTTCATTATGTGTAATTTCTGGCCTCCTTTACACCCTTAAAGTGAAACTGAAGAATAAATGGATTTACAGAAGTCACAAAAGTCCTCGGGCCAACGCGTCTCTGCAGACAGACTCTGGACATTCAAAGGACACTTTGGTGCACGGATTGACTCCTGGCTTAATGCCACATGGATGAAACGTAGCATGTTGACCTTTTACATCTGTCCTGGGTTGTAGTGATTTTTCCTCCTTGTAAAACAAAGGTTAAAACCTGGATCAAAGCTCCCACCTTTGTTGAGAATGTTTAACTATTACAGAACATGAAAAGACCTAAGAAACATTTTGAGTTTGCATATGTCTTATGTTAACTATTTGAAATGAATACAAAAAGTCCTGTTATTATAATATACAAAATTAATTAACATGGGACTGCGGTCCATCCCTTCATGAGTGTGAGAAGTGTTTATATAGCCAACTAAATAAAAAACACAACTGTGACAGCAAACCTGGCTCGTGCGTTCAAACAGTCGAGGGTGTAAAAAAAGGGACTCGATGGTATTTATGTAAAGGTGTGGAGCAGCTGCTGAACTCCCACCCCAGTTTAGTAAATGCAGCAGAAGTGTTGATCGGTGATCTACTTGACTTACAGTACATTACTTCATGGCTGCTTTTCGCAGGAGATTCTGTCACCACTCACGTTCACTTCAGCCGCTCGCAGAAGGTCGCGGGAGTTCTCCAACAAGAGATTTGTTTTAATAAGTCCAATAACTGACTGAAATGTTTCCCTTTGAGTCTTCAGTTTCATACCGATGGACTTAATAGTTCACATATGCGACGCGATATTGTCTTTGCAGCGCGCTCGCCGCCCGGTCGAGAATCTGAGCGCTCGAATCAAAGAGGAGGCGTCAGGATTTGCTTTCGGATTGGGTCAAATGGTTTCCTCTTTACAAAGCGTGTCGGCCTTTCTTTAAATCGTCTGACAGCTCTGAATTTCCGAATGGAAACCTGGCAAGCCGTGCCTTGATGGAGATTGTTCTCCCAAAACACTTAAAGAAAATAAAATGTATGGTTTGAGGTGGAGAGAGAAACGCACACACAATGCAAAATGTCCCTCTCTGAATAATTTTCCATTTAATTGTTTCATGCTTTGTTAAAAACCGCTGCGCTAACAACGCCAGGGAAACGTGTGCAAAGTGCCAAAGCAAACAATTCCAGCTGACCCAGTAGGTTACATGTGACTGACAGTCGTTCCACAACATTTCTCTGGTAAGCAAGCAACCGGGGAATGAATGATGGCGCCACGTGGAGAACCCGCCTAAAATCCATTTGAAACAACAGACTCCCAGGAAAATTCAAGGTACTTTTCAAATCCGCACCGAACCAGGAAACGGTTCACTAATGTGGACATCTGTAGATCTACAAATATTAGTCTAATATGTGTTTCCCCTCGACACCACCAACATGACGCACACAGGCCTCAGTCAGACATGGTTAGTAGCACGTATCAGCGTCAAATCTGCTAAAAGCCCACATGCCTGCCAAAACAAAGGCAGGTTCGAGTGACAGGCCTCAACCGACTGTGTGACGTCTGCCTGTCGGAGACAAAAAGCTGGTCTGAGCGCAGCTGGAGCGAGGCCAAAGATGACACGACACTGATCTCTCTGCTACTGTCTATGCAGCTTCTTTTTTTTTTGCACAAAGGCATATTTCTGGCTGGTTGCACAGAAAGCCTGAGGGCCAAGTGTGGAGGGGGAGAGATTTGAGAGCGGAGAAACACTTCTTCACGCCTTCTGAGGAGACACTATTTGTTCTTGTTTATGTTTCCACTGTTGTGGCAGAGCCGGTCACTAACTATCACAGATACACAGTGTGATGGTATTTATTCTCTTCTCTCCACTAAGTGCAGGTTTGGATGTAAATCCTGCCTCTTTAATTCAAATCTGCAGACGATTAAAGATGCTATTTTCGGTGGATGTACGACTGGGAGCCCTGTTGTCACATCAGAGGGTCACACATTCCAACATGGTGATCCACGAAAAAAACAAAAGAATATCACTGTGCTGTTTGCAGAACAATGAACTCATTCAACTTCACTTAGAGGAAAACAGAACTGAAAAACACAGCAGTGGTTGAATCGGAAAAATCATCGCAAATCTGAACTTTAAATCTTTGGTCAAGTGGAAGTTATTATTATCGTGTTCGACCATAAACGCTTTTATGTGGTTAAATGGAAAGAATGGCCAAATGTCATTTCTGACAAAGCAGTGAAGCGCAATGATTTAAAAATGCGCAGCCCAACTTTCTAACAAGGAAAAACATTTTACAAGGAAATATAATCTGTGACTAAAGGATTTGTTGGATCAGTTATAAGTTATTAATCAGAAAAACATTGTGCTTGCCACTTTGATGAATTGTCTATCCATTGACTCCTCCATTATTTCAATACAACACCTTGATGTATACAAAGAATAAACACAATCCAATGGGATTTCCTCAACCTGGCAACTCCTAACTGATCTATAAGGCATTAAGAAATTATAGAAACTATAAAATAACCACGTGTGCACAGGCGCCTCCGCAGTATCTCACCCATGCAGAATCAGAAAGTAATACCATGTAACTTTGTGTTTTCATATCATGGACCATTTTCTGTGGGTGTTTGTGTTTGAGGTGTCGGCACAGCAACCCCAGTTACACGTGGACCCGAGCACCAACATATAAAAACTCCTTATTATCCTACGTGAGGTGGGATTCTGGCTGATGTTTGCTCAGCTTTCCTTTCCATTCACACACTTGCCTCCACACACATGCTCTCGCAGATATCACTAACCCACTCGCACGCTGCGCCTCCTCCACTGTCCTTCACTTAGTAACGCCGACGTTTGTTTAGTCCTTTCTCTCGACCTGTCAGCGCCTCCCGTCGCCTGGGATATTTACTTTATATACATTTTCCAATGCGGCAGGTTGAGTGAAAATGCCTCATTTCACATAGCGGGGCCATGGAGTCAATCTCTCAAGAGAATCATTGACTAGCACTTAACTTGGCCGTCATCGGTCCTTCTCTGGCTTTACATTACTGTCCTGGAAGTTACACTTAGCTGCTGAATCTCATTGTGCTCCACCGATTTGTGTGCAAAGAGTTAAAGAAGGGAAATAACAGTTGAATAAACACATGATTGCTCTTGCTTTAACTTTCTTGGCCTAGATGTTGTTCTTATTGTGATATTTATACACTCACAGTCATATATTTATAAGTTCTCCAAACACTAAACATTACCAACAACGAAATTAGTGCTTGTGCTGGTGTTTTACATCTTCTTGTATAATAGTTTTGTCTGCAGGTTAGCTGTAGTTTTTTTTTTTTGGGAAACTGAAACTGTCAACTTAGACTCTAGAAAACTGTTAATGTGACCTGACCCTGAAAAAATGATAATGGATAACACGTTGGTGATTTTGATTTTCAAAAAGGAAGCAAAAAGTCCAATATGATATCAAAATCAATAATTTGACATTTCCAAGGCAAAATCTCTTTTTGATGTTCCAGCCGTTAAAATATCATTTTATGCTATAATACTACAATCTGTTACCAAAGCCGACCTTACCTCTTGGACTCATTCGTTTTCAAACAGGCAGAAAGTCATGAACACAGCAAAGCAGCAAATGTTTTCATGTTTTTCAGACAGTGTCTGTTTATCATTTCCACCCCACCAGACTTAACAGGTGCTGGCTCGGTCTGTGTGTGCAGTTGCCGTATGCACATGTGTGCATGTGCGTGTGTGTGTCTATGTGAGGGTGCATGCATGTGCATATGAGCACTTACAACCTTAAGTCAACACCTACGAGAGTCAGTCGTGGCTGAACGCGCCCGAGCAGAAGGAGCAACAAAAGCCACAGTTTCTCCATGAGCCTGAACTTGCAGGTTGTGTGGTCTGGTGTCTCCTAGATCGCAACCACCACCCCTCCTCCTCCTCCTCCTCCTCCTCCGCTCTCCTTCTTTTCCCCCTCCTCCTCTTCTTCTCCGAACAGCCCCTATTCCCACTGGTCAATTACTCTAAATGAATGCCAATCATTCCACCCAGCTGTTGGCTCAAAACAAAGGCTCCTCTAGACAAAACCTCCGCTCTGTGAATGTAACCTACACGAGACAGAGACGGACATGAGCATGTGTCCGGGAACAGTTCGACTGACAAAAGACAAACTACTGTGCTCACCTGAAGGTTTAGAGGAAAACATCCAAGTGTTATGCATTAAGTCAAACGTGGAGTTTTTGTAGGAAATCAAACTCTCCTGTTCTCTCCTTCAATTTTTTTCATCCTGCTTTCACAGCACTTAAAATGCTCGTTTTTGGGGAGGGGGGGGGGACGCGTCTTTTGTTTTTCTAAGAAATGTTGGATGAACTTCAGACCACCCTGCCATGGTCCCATCTGGTGTACCACGGCCCAGGCCATGCCAGAGGTTGTAGGAATGCGAGTCTGTGTGGTGTTCTCCCTCTGGCCCACTCTGACTATGGCTGACAATGTTCTCCGCAGCTTTAATATTTGAAGAAACCATGAATCAGTGTCCAGCGGCTCTCTGGTACTAAAGGCCTCCAGGCTATACACCTCCGAGAAGTTTATCCAGGGGAACACGGAAAAAACCACCCTGCTCAGAAATCAGACGTTTTCTCCATAGTGACACTGTTCATTCTTCAACTCATTAAATCCAGAAATAGGGCAAAGAGTAAACGATTATGTATGAGGCTAAGATAAGATTAGTGACTGGTTGAAAGCACTGGGTGTTGTGACTTCTCCTACAAGCTGTGACTGACACAGTACAGTAACATGACAAAACGACTTTGAAAACAAAGTGGTACGGGCCCGGGGATTATTAAGTCATTATAAGTTGACTAATGAGCCTTTCTGCACAGTGGGAATGTCAAGCAATGTTTAGAAGCACTGTGAAGGGGGGAAGTCCGCTATCGTGTATGACTTAACAGGATATGACCCAGAGATGTGTCATCTGCCGTCCCTTCTGGTCACTTACAACCCACGGAGCCTGCGTCAGACTACTCCCACTAATTGACTGATGGGGTCAAGTTCCTGGACATGTCCTCTCTTGAGAACGATATGATGCAATGGACACAGTTTCTTATAAATCTGTGTTTTCTCACTCAACAGAGAAAGCTCTTGCTTTTTCGACTCACATCAATAGCAGGCGAGAAAGTTACTGTTCAACCTAATTTTTTAATCCATAGCCATGAAAGCGAGCGCTGGTAGCTGAGCAGCAGGGACTACGGGACCCGGGTTTGGGAAAGTGAGTGTGGTGCAAGGTAAGAGGTTTAACTGCTATGTGAGAACTCAAGGCTTCTAAGGTCAGCAGCTCAGTTATAGTCACTTTGTGACTGGCACAGATTGGGCGCGCAGCGGTGGCCGCATGACTCCCCTGTTCTAGCCTACACCATGGCACAGAGCAGCCCTGTACCAGCGCACCGACGCACCAAACACGTTCAGGCACACATACTGTACTCCACTCTCACCGATTCAGCACATGTTGACACAAGACCCAGACTACGGCTGTTTGGGGGGTGAGCTGTAAACTTTGTGCAATTCTAAACAGCGGATATTTATTTGCATGTGTTCAGAGACTGGAAAGGCCAGGTTTGTCCTGCAGCACTTGGGGGGGGGGGGGGGGGGGGGGGGGACCTTCTCGAAATAAACCCAGCACACGGAGTCAAACCACAAATTTCAAAACAAAACAGTGGCTGTTTTTGAAGCGCTCATGCCTCAGTAGCTGCAATTGGCTGCGTTTATTCGATTTATTCCTGAAATTACCTACAGAACTCACATGCACATGCAAAACTTACTGTTTTTAAGCCGTGACAGTAATTTCCATCATATTTCACAGTAGCATGACTTTCTATGCACATACACGCTGCTCATTTAACGCCTAGAGTGAAAGAATTTAGATTCTTGACAACCCAACAGCAGCAGTAACTAATGTCGTGCAAATGGTTAATTTTTGACACGGCACTCAAACTCCTCCAGGGCTGATTGCAGCAGAGAACTTCATGTCCAGACACATCCATGTCAGTCTGAATCTGTTCAATCACAAACTATTGCTCGGGGCTTATGGATAATTGGGCCTTTAAGGGCAAACCTAGAGCGTGACTGATACTGGATTTGGTTGATGGTTATCTGTGAATTAGTAATAGATAATAGGTAGATACCTTTTATATTTCTGAGATGTTTGAGATTCATAATTTCTATATTACCCCATGTATTCTTTCTGCCCTATGTTCTATTTATATCAGCACATATCAAACAATCCTTTACCTGATAACCATACAGCGGTTGCCTTCTTATATAAGTGTGTGTCAGTCGAGGCTCCCATTACATCATCTTTATGTAAGATTAAGTGAATTATAGGTGCAATCATGGTGAAACTTTCACTCAGTCTTTTTTAAAATCAAACATCTCTGCAAACAGGTGCATGGGACTCAAGACCTATATTTAATGTTGGCTGCTGCAAAATTGAACTTATTCAATTGCAAACATCTCCTTGAGTTTCTCGACATGTGGAAATGTCAAGTACCATGTCTCTCCTGTCCCAACATAACCAGGCAGAGAGAACTCGGCTGTGGTCAAGAATGGAAAACACAGGACATGGCGGTCTGGCTAACGAGCATCATCTCATCGATGTCCGACCGCTGAAAGTATCGTGAGTCTATATTCGTTTTCCTGTTTTTGCAAATTACCCATGTCTCCAGCTCCATCTGCAAAGATCATCATGCGTGCAGTTTGGCCAACACCAGTTTCCTTTAATGGGAGTTTCCCTCCCATATCTCTCACTATCCACCGACCATGTTCACAGCTGACTGGAGGGACTGAGTGTCTGTTGTCCTTTAAAATAATCTATAATGTCGGCAAACTGATGGGACCAGAACTACAAGTACTGTGTTGTGATGTGAGCAGGCCAAACATATTTAAAAAAAAACTTTATTCTTCATAATTATTCAGTGAAATCATTTTATTATACAATATGATTCCACAACAACCCTCTACAGGGAATCTAAACTTCATAACAAACCTTTCTGATGATTTCATGTGTAAAATAAACCGTAACACTATGCATCACTCAGTGTTTTATACTGCTCTGTGCACAGAGGTGAATTTTTGCTCTGTAAGCGAACACACTTTGAACATGTCAGGTGGGTTCACCACAAATAAGCATACTTGGCTGCCTTTGGATTTGATGTTTTCACATTTCATTTCCCACTCTCCTTCTGTTACACATGAAGGTTGAAAAGTGCTGATGGAGGATCATCCCGCTCACCCAGAAGACACTGCACCACCCGGTGGCATCCATGGGAACAGCAGGCCTCTGCAGACAGATGTCAGTGAGCAGAGCACTCAAAGCAAAGCTCGGCTTAGCTCAAAATCCGGATATATCAAACAGAAATATAAAGAAAACAAGTCTGCGTCTTTTCATAGGTCTGTTGTCTGAGCCTGCAGGTTTGCATGATCTCACCACGCTGCGAGGTCGCAGCACCACTGCTGAGAGAATCCTATCTTCTGGGCTCTTGGTAAAATGATACCCTATGAGGTGTGGCTGGGGCCACAGGATATCCTATGAAGTTGGGAAATCCCTCTATCAATGGCGCTCCCCGCCCTGCTGCACGTCAGGGCTAATCAGTCCTTAAGGCCTGGTAATGAGACGCCCGCCACCACTGTCTGCCAGGCAACGCCGGCCTGAGTCCGCGCTAACTCTGCTGCTCCTAATGAGTGGTAATCACCCAGCAGCTCCCCACAAACCACTGTAGGGATGCCGGCACGCACATGAGGCAGGCAAACCAGAAGACGGGGGGGGGGGGGGGGGGGAGAGGGAGAGGAGGGAACCAAAGGACATGTTTACACAGAGCCGCTTAAAAAAACAACTTGTAACATTTCAGGGCTGCGCTGAAGAAACGAGGCTGCTTTAAAAAACTTTAAAACACTCCGCTGTTTGAGACACACCAGGAACTAATTCAGCACGGTGATAAAATCCTTTTACAGCTGCGTACTGAAAAGAGGAATCAGCCCCCATCAGTAAATTTACACACATCCCATTTGTTATCCTGTTGTTTTTGGCGCGCTGCCTCACTTAATGGAGCGCTGGAAACAAGAGAAGCATCTGAAAGGACAGCAGCTCCTCGGGATCAGACTGATCACACAGTGTTTCAGGATATTTGTCATAAAAAAAATAACCTCAAAATGAGCTTCCTCCGGACGCTGTGGTGCCTCAGTGATTGGTCAATTCTAGTTGCGTGTCTGTGGGCAACCTTCCTGTATATGTCGCAAATGAACGAAATAAAAAAAACTCTTGACTCAGTGTTAGGACAAACATTCATCTCAGTTTACTAGACCACAGAATGACATGCCCTTTTACCGAAACCAAAATTTTCAACAAGAGTTGTCAGACTGCACTCTCAGCTGTGATGGGGTCAACTGAGCAAACAAATCATTTCCTTCCTCCTTCCAGCTTTTCCCCCAGATCTCCTCGAGGTGCTCCGGCTCAGCCCTGAAGTCAGGTAGAGAAAGCCGGACGAACATCTCCCGTTTAAACTCTAATGATAACGGATTTTGCAGAACCAGCACCTGCCACAACAGGCTGAGGGAGAGAAAATGAGCGCTCACATTCTTGTGGCAAAGGATGACAATTTAAGCGAGTGCTCGACTACGCCAGGAATCCCACCCCACCCTCGGCCTGCGCAGACTATGGGCAGGAGAGATTGTGTTTATGTTACACTTACGCTCCACCGCACTTTGGAAATTGGGTATGCAACATTGACCCTCTATTTTGAGTAAATCAGTACCCAGGAGGCCCTAGGATGCCTTGTGCTCATGGAATATTTATTTGAACAGGTTTGTGTTCGTATGCGCCGCAGTCAAAGCCGAGCGGGACTGTGGCGGAGAGTCACCGGTGTCGAGTTTCTGGGAAGTTGGCCTCAGGGCAGTCACATTTTGTATCTGTGTCACCTGTGCAGGCTCTTTCAGTAAACGCTCCGGGCTCCTCAACTGCAAATCATTCACTGACACTCATTCATATTCTCCTCTCTGCGGAACAGCAAGTCGGGAGTATCGTTATTCCACATGTCGTCCCTGCGCTGCACAGGCCACAGATAGAGACCAGACTGACAGCGGGAAGTGACAACAAGTGCTAACTGAATAAGTAAATATGCATCACCATTAGGACCATTAAGGCCAGTGTGAGCGCCAATTTGGCACAACAAGTGTAATACACACTGCCTGCCAAGGTTGACACTGCAGCAGGGAGGGAGACAGAAACAGAGATTGAGGATTGTTGGGGTCGGGGGGGGGGCACATTTGTTCCTCTAACGCAACTTTGGAGTTTCATTGAAACCAAAGACAGAGTCAGGGACGGAGAAAGAACTTCATATATGCACAAGCATTACAGATGATGACGTTTCGCTGTGGAGGGCTGTGATGTTTCCAGCATGCAGAGCTATTACAGGTGCCACACAGCATGTTTGCATCACCCAGTTTCCAAAGATGAGTGCCAACCCTTTGGTGCAACACCCAAGAGAACAACATTTACCCAGAGATGTGAGAAACTGGGTGTAGCTACGAATGATCTGGTTTATTCACACAGTTTGATGTCTGGAGTCCTTGTGTGTTTTGACCGCCCTTTTAAAAAAAAAAATAACCTGAAGAAAGTTAGACCCTTGTCAACAGGTGGGCAGGTCTGACACACCGGTGTAAGGGGGCCCTCAGGGGACAGTGCTCTCTTACAGGTTCACAACAGGTTCCCAGATCAGCTAACACTCCTGGATCCTGCACAACACCCATACCTATAAATCTGACTCCGCTGGAAAGTCCTCGAGTGTCATCACTCCGCATACAGCCATTTGTCTCCTTGCGCTTCACTAACAACACCCATCAACACCGATGCACTGGGGAAAGAAGCTGCTTCTGTTAAGTACAAGATACCACTCTGACAGTTTTAAATGTACATCCCCCCCCCCCCCCCCCCCCCCCTGTGAATTGGCTGTTAAAACATTGGCTGTTTTCACATCTGACCTCATCTGAGTGACCTTGGCCTCCCTGTGCCGAGACTGTTCTCAGACAGAAAGGAAAACTGACGGGAGCACCTCATGTGGGCAGACAGACTGGAGTTCAGTGCCACTCTGAAGAGGAGGAGGTCATAGTGGGCTACACCTAGAATCCAAGGCGTTTCCTGGGAATAACTTTTAGAAATCTACACCCCGGTGCTACTTCTAAATTAAACACTATTATGTTATATGACATGATTCATGAAAAGTTGAAGAAAAAAAACCTTAAGATTAATTCCCCGACACGTGTTCCAAAGTGTTTTTTAAACTTGATGGAGGCAGCAGAAAAACCCCCGCCGGAGTTGTATGATATGTTTATGCTGGATGGGGGAATTTTCTGTGCAAGCTGAGCAGACGTTTCGGCCACCACCAGTTCAGTTCAGTCAGATCGCTTTATTGTTACCAGCTGTGGAGTCTGGGGCAAATACACTCACCTTTTTCTGCACGGCTGTTTTCAGAGTCGACTTAAGGATATGATTTTACTCTGAGCACAATAATCGGACGACCCGCTACCTGCCAGTCAAACGTGCCAGGGCTGTTCCACGGTGCACGCCGGCTCAATTGTCAAGGGGAAAGAACTGGAACCATCTACCTTTAATATATGTTGTGTCAATAGGCTACAGTTATAGATACTTTCTGGCACTGCCTTTCACAGAAAAAGGAACAGTCAGCAGCTTTCGTGAGGCCAAGTCATGTGCAGACAACCTGCTGCAGCGACCAGCTGTGAGGCCGCTGCACGCTGCGAAACCGCCGCCAAGTGACATCGCACTGACCCGCAGAGACTAGAGAGGTTAAAACGTGCCTTTAATAAACGCCCGTTGTTTGTCTTTCAAGAAAGTAGTTGTAGTTCACAATTTGGAACGTTTAAAGAGTTAAAAGGGAAAAAGTTGTTACCGGCTTTGTAATTCAAGAACCAATCAACCAATCACATGCAATCATCTGTGTCTTAATGTCAGTCCTTACCCGAAATATGCTGCGGCTGGTCCAGGCAAGTGGAGAAGATGCACTATAACTGTGAATGATAACCATCCCAGGAGTAGGTGTCCATCCAGCATTTTGCTGCGGCTCCAGGGCAGATCATTTCGTTTCTCCTGAGTAGCTGTGTAAAATCCTGTGCTCAATGTTCAACACTTCTTATAGAGAGAGGCGCTGCACTGCTCCTCCCATCAGCACAGAGAGAGAGAGAGGGAGAGTGAGAGAGAGAGAGAGAGAGAGAGAGAGAGAGAGAGAGAGAGAGAGAGAGAGAGAGAGAGAGAGAGGGGAGGGGGTGGAGAGCTGAACTGATTCACAATTCACTTTCAGATAAATATAAATCATCTGTGATTTATGATTGGCATGTGGATGTTTTCGGGCACTACACCAGACTGAGGTCAATGTGAGGCCTTTCACTGTGTGACTGAGTTTATTTCAAGAGAATCCAGCTTTCATTCATTCGGCTTGATTGATTGGACAAGTAGCCTGATGCAGCAACACCAGTCTACATGGTTTGCCCTATAGGAATGTAGCTAAGTTTCAATAATTGGCTCAAACTTTTTGTGTGTATATGCTACATGTATTGCAGGTTAATAACTCTGCACATCTTCTAAAGGTGAGGTTTTGCATTTGAGGAAAGTTTAGTAGGAAAAAATAAATTGATTCTTGATTCGCTCAAAGCTTCCGAACAACTGGATGCTTGTTTTTTTTTCTAAGGTGAAAACTTTATTTTGAAACTTAACTTTTAACAGTCCTGTACTTAATATATTATATCTTAATAATAAAGTTGGTAAAATGGATTTCCATGTAAGTCCAAGAAACACTGTATTTCTTCTACATTCCAAGTAAATTTACTACATAGAAAAACTTTGATGAATTAATAGAATATGATGCATTGTTTTAGAATGAACTAAACTCAATCTGCAAAAGTAAAATATGCGGATTGCATCAGTAATAATAGGCCAATGACATAAAGTACTCGTGGGCCTTTTTTCTGCATGGCCAGTACTTTTAATACCACATGTAGAAAAAAAAATGTTGCTCCCACAGTAAGTAAGATTTTGAATATATGTTATTTTATATCTCCACTTTCACTTAGATAAAGTATCTGGATAATTCTTCCACCACTTGTGCAACAAATGGAAATATATAAAGTTCAACCTGCGCCTGTGTTGACTTCATCTGTCAACAATACATCACAAGCTGCAGTGTCGAAGATTCTGGTCAGAGATTGTCTGTTAAGTGAAATATCAGTCTGGTCTTGCCTCCTGCGAGAGTTCTTCCAAACCACATGCGCTGAGATGAGTTCAGCTGCAGTTCACATGGAAGAAAGAAAATTAGTCCGCCAATATAACTTGAGGCGATTCCACACGAATGAGAACTGAAGACAAAAACCTTTAATCACTTTGCAAAATATCATATTGAGCAACATAAATCAATTGGCAAACTGGCAGAGAAATCTGAACCCTTTTGACAGGTCTGCTCTTGAAAAAATATTTACTCATCCTACGCATATCCATTGCGTAAGATTTTGAGTTTACTAAAAAGTTCAGGTATTGTCAAAGAAAATCTTTTCCAACGTGCCACCTGAAAAAAGTATTGACTTATTTGTTTTATCAAGATGAATGTTTGTAAAATACAAACAATCATAAATTACACACTTGTTGGATTCAACTCTGGCTAATTCTAAGATTTTTCCCTTTTTATTCATTATTTTAAGACTCAGCAGATGTTAGAATAGCATTGCTTGACAGTGATATTTACAGATTTCAGTCATGGATTTGTTGACAAAAGTTGATCTCCTGTTTGTAATGAATACCGACAAACTGTTTCCCAGCTCAGAATGTCTTTAGTCGGGGACAACCCGACTCAACTCCTGTGTAAACTCAGTGGCCACGCTCGTACGTGACATCTTTTGTGTCCGTACACACCTAGATTTCTGGCACATGCGGAGGGAGAGCTATCTGAAGCTGGGAAGAGTCCAGGTTTTCTCAGCTGTACCTGGAGAGTGCTCCCGTGCCAGGATTCAGGATGAGGTCTATTCATTCCCGATCTCAAACAATATCCAGGCCGTTTGCCGCAGATCACAAACAGCTCCAGACGGGCCAAGTGGCTTCACACGCAGCCAAGTTTCTACTTACTGTGTGTAAACAATACAGCAACACACAATAGGAGATTAAAGTGTGCAGGCGTGATGATTACAGTGGCGTGTTTCACATGAAAAGGGATCTCTGATGATCGTTCCCATAAACATCTCCCCAGCCAGTTCCTTGAAAGTGGATGAATGGCTTGTAGCTTAAGCGGAAAATATAAGGCTATAGCCAGTGGCCAATAAGCTTAGCTTAGCACTAAGACTGGAGACAGGGGTAAACAATAGACTCTAAAAGATGGGCAACATGAGCGTTCCCCAAAAGTAAAGCCAAATCGTATTGGTCACCCCCTGGTGGCTGGCTGCAGAATGGGTCATGAATCCTGTCTCCTCCATGTTAGCAGATGGGACATGGACCAAAGTAAAGAGAGACACGTCATCCATATTTATATCAATTCTAAGGGGTAAACATCTTGACTGGAGCTGTCAGATTGTCAGAAGATCCACCTGTTTATAGTCCTAAAACTCACTAATTAATACTTTTTACATTGTTTGTTAAATCTATCAAATAATTTCTATGGATTAAACAAACAAGCTATTTATTTATCTGTAGAGCTGCTGGTGTTTTTCCGTTATCTTCGAACATAACTACTTGGCCGTTCTCCCTGTGTTTCTAGTGTTTATGTTAAGCTTAGCTCAAATGCTTCTGGCTGTAGCTTCATATTCGACATAGTTATATAGACCCGGTCCTTTCTTCGAACTCTCTGCCAGAAGGCAATTTAGTGAATTTCCCAAAAATGTCAAACTCTTCCTTTTAAATTTCATATGTAAACAAAATGCTTCTCAACTGTTTCCAGGCGGAATCATAGATACATATTTGCGTAGAGGATTAGGCAAACCAGTCACAGCTGAGTTTGCAAGTCTTACACATTTGCTCTTTGCATGATTTCCCTTTTGGTGCCTGATATCATTTTAGCATGAACACAGGTGAGCACATGAAAGCCCAGGAATGTGCTTTTTCAACATTATAAGCTTGTCAGTCATTCCCAAAGGGCAGTTATTCAAAAGCTTATCGGCCCCCAGTAAGGGCCTTGCTTCTTAATAACACCTGGTTTTAAGGAGATCAGCGGGAGGGTTTGTCAGTACATGACAAGAATGGACGCTAATCCCATGCAATACCCACTGGTCCTGCATGTCTCTTGAGTGGGATAATTGATTCCCACACCCTTCTTGAAACCCTCTCGCCCCCTCTCCTCAGACCCGGCAACTGAGAAAACAAAGCTTGTTCATTCTGGTGTCGAGGGAATGGGAACAAAAGCGTGTTTTTTACTCCTGTGAGGGTTGGAGTGAGGGCTGTCATGAGTGTTGTAGGTGGTAGTAGAAATTTGTTTGGTAATGGACACTAATCTCTTTAGGCTGTCAGGAGTGCTTCTTTCCCTGCTGTTGGAGATACCTTACCTTCAGCTACCTTTTTGTGCCTCTCAGATTCTCTACCATGCAAATGCAAGTGAAAAATAAAGCATTTTGGATGTAAATATGACAGATCGCCCTGAACACAGACATATCAGGTATCCATGAGAAGGTCACCCTTAAGGAAAGTCAACTTGCTTCTGCTCCATGTGTGACTGGAATACCCAGTTCAGATTAGAGCGTTAGCCTGCAGTGTTACATTTCTTCGCAATTACAATGAGGTTCCTCTGGGCATTGAGGTTAGTCTGTGCACTGACTATTTAAATGAGGTGGAATGTGCTGTAGGACGTTGATGGAGTTGAAGGTATTTTCCTTAAAATGAGCAATGTCCTAAAATGCATTTTAAAACGTTTCAGTGAATAAGCAATCCACAAAGATGTGTGATTAATTTAAAACGAGACAGATTTTATCTCAATGAATGTTAAGCAAAAAGAATTGGGTTGTAATTTATACATTTTTAGTAAAGAGCAAAGTTTAGATTCATCATTCCATCTTTTTGGAGTCTTATGTATTAGCCTTGGTCTGACCTTGTCTCGATATCATATCCCTGGAGAGGAATGTAAATCATATCCATCCAATCCCAACCCAGTTACCACCAAACTCCACGTTCTCATCACCCCTACTCTGCTGCAGGGCCACATGATCTTTTCCATGTACCAGACATAATTTGTGGCTTAGGTTTGGAGGCTGACGGTGCGTCTGCGCCACTCTGCTGTTTCAGGCGTCGGGGTGCAACATGTGCAGCGTTTCTCAGGACTGCTCAGGAAAAGTCTGTCCTCAGGGGCAGGAGAGGTAGCTGTTGTCTTTTAAAAATCTCAATACAACCACTGTCAGCCTCCTTCACCTGGTTTTACCATGTCTTTAAAAGGGAGACAAAAAGTCGACGGAGATTAAAGGAGATTAAAGAAGGAGGGCAAGGTGCAAATAAAAATGAAATCCCAACAAGAAAGTAAACAAATTAAGATGCAATACAAAGAGCTCTTGCCTAAACGCGTCTCCTTCATTCACCTCGTGTGCAGAAACCAAAACAGTAGTTGCAGTTTAAAGTAGAAGCACCTTGCTATCAAAAATACAGAGGAACTTAATCCCAGTGCTTTATTTGTGGCATGTAACCTATAGTCCGAGCACATTTTCTAGTGAAGTGTTATGACATACTTGAGCCAAATTGCATGTGAGCATGTGGTGGCTTGTCTGTTCTTGAGTGTTTAAGGAGGCACATCTAAGCTGCTGCTGTATAACTATGGGAGGAAACACGTAATACCCTCAATGCAAGGTGAAATGTTTGCTGGAGCGAAATTCTCAAAAAAGTCTTGAAAAAGGTCAAACCTTAAACTAGGCATTGGAGAAATCATGTTTCCCAAGGTAATTTGTTTTATTTAAGTTTATTTCAGCAACGTTTTCATCCCATTGGCAGCCAATAGCTTTGCTCATTCATGCATTCATTACATTTCATGTCTTGCAAAAAATTATATCAACATATGACATTGATTTCATTCCACAGACTACTACCAGAGGTCTTTTATTTCCACAGCCTCATGACACAATGCAGTCTTTAGTCTCCCAGCAACCTGTGAAACACCCAGCGTGAATGGTGTTTACAGAATCGCAATTTTCTATTTTCCCTTGAACAAACATGGCAGTTCATCCAGGTTGGCTTCATTTCGTTGGAGTAAGCATCTGCAATGACAACGCCGTCTCAACAGTGAAAGTAGTGACATGCAGAGGAGTCAGGGCCAGGAAAGTACAGGTTGCTTTACGCAGACAGAAGATATGGTAGATGTACTGTATATAGAATGGGTCACGGTCTTGACCAACAGGTGGTGATGATGGAATGGTATGATCTGCTTTGCTTAGCATTAACGAAACAAGACAGAGTCCAGCTGAGCAGCTGTGGTCCGTTCAGCCTCCCTCTCAGCCAATCGCGACCTGGGATGACCTAGAGGAACATGTCATTGTGAGGAAGAGTCCAGAGAAGAAGAGAAGGCCGGAGGAAGGTGGAGAAATGGAGACTTTCTCTCTGTCTCAGCGGTTGATAAAAAACACAGCTCCCTGATATGACATGCAGGGCTGTTCCTCTGATTAATGCTGCATTGCTTCTTCTTGTTTTCTGGCTTCACCCAGCTGGTAAACTGCGTGACCTCAGAACGAACACGACTATCTGAGTCCCTCCAAGGAAAAACCTTGTGACCATAGAGTCCCGCCACAGATGGTTTAAGACCTCAGTTGCAGAGAAAATAAGACTTTACAGAATGCACAGGATTTTAGATATTTGTGCGTATCTATAAGTTTCCCATGCAAGAAGATATTAGTTATCATTATTTTCTCTTTAACTCCTTTCAGATATTACTGTAGCTGTAGTGGATACTGATTTAGAGCACATTTGTGTGGCTAGAAGGAACTATAAACCTTTCAGTATCCATCCTACGTTTGGAGTACCACAGGGATCTTTACTTGGTCCTTTACTATTGTCTATCTGCATGTTAATTTTTGCATTTATATAATGACTCACACCCACCGCTCTTTTAATTCAAATGATCTCATAATGTATATCAATTATTATGTACAGATTATCTTTGTATTAAATGAGCCTCATAGTAGGAATATCATTCGACAACAAAGTTAAATCTGAACTTTATTCAAGCACTGCTTCCAATTATTTCCAAAATGTGATCTTTCTCTCTTCATGATTCATATAACTATCATCAAACGCTGATTGCAA